>NW_027185903.1:26140008-26151347 GCF_028583685.1 Petaurus breviceps papuanus
CACCCAGAAATAACTGGCCTGTAACCTTGAGCAAGTTACTTAACCCCGATTGCTTTAAAAAAAAATGTGAATCTGAATGGATTTTAGAGTGTCAGAATCCACTGGGAAAAAGAGCATGATAGAATCCAGCCTAGGAAAGTGCATATGTGGGTCTGAGCAGGGGGAGTGTAGAGCACACAGGGTCTGCAGCAGCTTGAGAGCAGACTACAGCAGAGAGAGAAGGAGCCCCAGTCAGCAGACTCACCCACCCCAAGGGCTATTTTCAGCTGTCTCACCATGGGATGGGAGGATCCATTGGAGCCAGGTAGGAGAAGGCTCGGGACCCCCAGCAGAGACAGCAGCTTCTCCTGGGGCTATCACCCCCCAGCCTGGAAGTTTAGAAATTGCCTGCCTGACTTCCCAGGGACCAGGAGGTCAAGGTAAACTCTGGCTGCTCCGATTCCCCCTCCCTGACCTAGAAAACCCTGAGATAAGTGTCCCACCTAGAGTGAAATCCTGAGATAGTGGAAATAGCCTTGGGCTTGGGAGTCACTGAGAAGGGGTGTAACTAAGGCAGCAAGGAATCTGAAGAGAAGAGGGGTTGTGGTCCCAACAAGCCCTACCTCACCTGACCAGCAAAAAACTGCCTGAGCAGTAGCTCAGGGGCATAGAGGCAGAAATCTGAAGTGGCCAGACCACCCATCCTCCACAGATCACTCTAAAAGCCTCAGCATAACTCAGGGGAAACACAGTCTCCTGGCCTTGGCCTCAATCAAGACACCCAGAGGCTACAGCACACAAAGTCAACAACCAGGCCCTTAGCTCCCAGCATGAGAAATTAGGAAATAGGAAATTATGATAGGAAGGAAGGAAGCTGAAAAGGAGAAGGGGAAGGAAATCGATTAGAGTTTATTATAGTGAGCAAGAGCAACCAAATACAGAGGACAACATGGACTCTATACTCAGACCTGAGACCAAAGAAGGAAATATGAACTGGTCTCAAGCCCAAAAAACATTCTTGGAGGAGCTCAAGAAAGATTTTAAAGGCCAAATTAGGGAGGTAGAAGACACATTTAAATCTACAGTGACCAAATTGGAAAAAAGTCTCATTGAACAAAACAAATCCTTAAAACACAAAATTAGTGAACTACTTGGAGAAAATATGTCTTTAAAAAACTACCTTAAAAAACTAATGAAAGACAATAATTTACTAAAAATTAGAATTGGTCAAGTTGAAGCTCAGGACTCTATGATGCACCAAGAGTCAATCAAACAAAACATGAAGATTGAAAAATTGGAAGAAAGTGTAAAATATCTCATTGGAAAAACAACTGACCTAGAGAACAGATCCAGGAGAGATAACTTAAGAATTATTGGTCTACCAGAAAGCCATGATGAAAAAAGCAGCCTGGACAACATCCTCCAAGAGATTGCCAAATAAAACTGTCCTGAAGTCCTGGAATCAGAAGGTTAAAAAGTTATCAAAAGAATTCACAGGATTCCTCCTGAAAGAGATCCCAAATTGAAAACTCCAAGAAATATAGTAGCCAAATTGCAGAATTACAAGATTAAGGAGAAAATACTGCAAGCAGCCAAAAAGAAACAATTCAAATATCATGGAGCTACACATGGTCAGGACCACACAGGACCTAGCAGCTTCTACATTAAAAGATCAGAGGGATTGGAATTTGATATTTTGTAGGGCAAAAGAGCTAGGACTGCAACCAAGGATTAACTACCCAGCAAAACTGAGCATAATCTTTCAGGCAAGGAGATGGTCATTTAATGAAATAAGGGATTTCCAGACTTTCCTGATGAAAAAGCCAGAGCTCAATGGAAAATTTGATCTCCAGTTACAAGACTCAAGAAAGACATAAAAAGGTAAAGAAAGAAAACAATACATACACATATACACACATACACACATGCACACATGCACACTCACACACATGCACATACCTTGGGATGTAATGAGAGCAAAATGTTTACATCCCTATATGAGAAGCTAATAACTCTCAATATCAAAATTTATATAATTATCATGACCTTTAAAAGGTTTCTACATAGATAGAGGGTGTGGGTATAAATGAACTATTCTGATGATAAAAAAAAAACTTATTAAGGGGGTCAAAGGGAATGTAATGGGACAAAAGGAAAGGATGAGACAGAAAAAGGTAAATTATGCCATAAAAAGAGGCATAAAAACACACGATAGTAGAAGGGAAGGAAAGAGGGAGAGGAACATCATTTGAACATTATTCTCACTGGTTCTGGTTCAATATAATCAGTTAAGTTTAAGATTCTAATGTGAAAAGACAAGAAAACTCATTAAATAGAGGGAAAAGAGCCCTATGTGAAATTTACTCTCATTGGTTTGGGGTCAAAGGGGGAATAACATACTCTGATAAGTATAAAAATCTGTTGTGTCCTATAGGCAGTAGGAGGGTAAGGGGGGGAGGATAAAAAGGGAGGGATTAGAGGGGAGGGAAATTGTAGTAAGGGGAGAGGTTAGGTAAAGAAGGAGGGGTTACAGGGAGGGAACACTGAAGGAGGTGGTGGTCAAAAGGAAAACACGTAAGGAGGGGAAGTGAGAAGGAAGAACCAAAAATATAAGCAGGGGAGAGAACAGGATTGAAGGAAAGAGACAGATAGACATCATTATTGTGAATGTGAATGGGATGAACTCTCCCATAAAACAGAGGTGGATAGCAGAATGGATTAAAAACCATAATCCTACAATATGCTGTTTACAAGAAACATATTTAAAACAAAGGGATACCATAGGGTAAAGGTAAAAGGCTGGAGTAGAATATATTATGCCTCAGCTAAAGTAAAAAAAAAAAAGCAGGGGTAGCAATCCTTATCTCAGATAAAGCAAAAGAAAAAATTGATCTAATCAAAAGAGGTAAGGAAGGAAACTATATTCTGCTGAAAGGCACCATTGAGAATGAAGTAATATCATTGCTTAACATATATGCACCAAGTCGTACAGCATCTAAATTTCTGGAGGAGAAGTTAAGGGAATTAGAGGAAGAAATAGATGCAAAACTATATTAGTGGAGGACCTTAATCTCCCCCTCTCTGAACTCGATAAATCTAAACTCAAAATAAACAAGAAAAAAGTTAAGGAGGCAAATAGAATTTTAGAGAGGCTAGATATGATAGATCTCTGGAGAAAACTGAATGGGGATAAAAAGGAATATACTTTCTTCTCAGCAGTTCATGGCACACACTCAAAAATTGACCATGTAGTAGGGCATAAAAACCTCACAATTCAGTGCAGAAATGCATAAATATTAGATGCGTCCTTCTCAGATCATGATGCAATAAAATTATATGCAATAAAGGGCCATGGAAAGATAGACTAAAAACTAATTGAAAATTAAACAATATAATCCTAAAGAATGAGTGGGTCAAACAAGAAGTTATAGAAACAATCAGTAATTTCATTCAAGAGAATGACAATAATGAGACAGCATATCAAAATTTGTGGGATGCAACAAAGGCAGTTCTTAGGGGTATACATGAATAAATTAGAGAAAAGGGAAGTTAATGAATTGGGCATGCAATTGAAAAAGCTAGAAAAACAACAAATTAAAAATCCCCAAATAAATACTAAATAAGAAATAATGAAAACCAAAAGAGGGATTAATAAAACTGAAATTAAGAAAACTATTGAATTAATAAATAAAACTAAGAGCTGGTTTTACAAAAAAAAAAACACTAAAATTGATAGACCCTTAGTCAATATTATAAAAAAAAAAGAAAGAAGAAAACCAAATTATGAGTATCAAAAATGAAAAGGGTAAATCAACCTCCAATGAAGAGGACATCAGAACAATAATTAGGGATTATTTTTCCCAATTGTGTGCACATAAATTTGACAATCTTAGGGAAATGAATGAATATTTACAAAAATACAAGTTGCCCAGATTAAATGGAGTGAAGGTAAATTACTTAAATAACCCCATCTCAGAAAAAGAAATCAAACAAGCCATCAGTGAAATCCCTAGGAAAAAGTCTACAGGGCCAAATGGATTTGGTACTGAATTCTATCAAACATTTAAAGAACAATTGATTCCATTACTCTACAAACTATTTGCAAAAATTGGTAAAGAAGGACTCCTACCATTTATGTCACAAATATGGTACTGATAGCAAATTATAGACCAATTTCCCTCATAAATATAGATGCAAAAATTTTGAATAAAATATCAGCTAAAAGACAACAGCAATTTATCACAAGTATAATACATTTTGATCAAGTAGGATTTATTCCAGGAATGCAAGGATGGTTTAATATTAGGAAAAGTGTCAGTATAATTGATCGTATCAACAATAAAACTAGCAGAAACCACATTATCATCTCAATAGATGCAGAAAAGGCTTTTGACAAAATACAACATCCATTCCTATTAAAAACACTAGAAAGTATAGGAATAGGATTCTTCCTTCAAATAATAAGTATCATCTAATTAAAGCCATTAGCAAGTATTATATATAATGGGGATAACCTAGAAGCATTTCCAATAAGATCAGAAGTGAAACAAGGGTGTCCACTATCACCCCTCTTATTCAATCTGGTACTAGAAATGTTAGCAGTAGCAATTAGAGAAGAAAAAGAAATCAAAAGAATCAAATTAGGCAAAGAAGAGACCAAGCTATCACTCTTTGCAGATGATATGATGATATACTTAGAGAATCCTAGAGAATCAAGTAAAAAATTACTTGAGACAATAAATTTGGAAAAGTTGCAGGATATAAAATAAACCCACATATATCCTCAGCATTCCTATATATTTCTAATGAAATTCAACAGCAAGACATAGAAAGAGATATCCCATTTAAAGTTACTGTGGACATTATAAAATAATTGGGGATCTACCTGCCAAAACAAACCCAGGACCTATATGATCACAACTACAAAACACTTTTCATACAAATTAAGTCAGATCTAACTATTTGGAAAAATATAAATTGCTCATGGCAGGGTGTAATGGGAATGCAAATTTAAAGATCTTCCCTGCCCCTAGGCTAAAGTGCACCTGAAACATGGGGGTGGGAGGCTTGTTTTTCAGTAAATACTTTTTGATTGGCCAGTGGGTCAATAAGGTTGTTACATTCTCTGAGCCAGGAGAAGGCTATATAAGCCCTGATGTGAGGCTTTGTTTTGGGGGCTCACTTTGAGAAGTGTTCTGTGGTTTGATCTGTATTCTGGGAAGCTGTTGTCCAGGGCCCCCCGGCTTTGAAAAACCCAGATGTGGAAAACTCAGATGTTGACTGGGTATGGATGTAATGGCTGGACAGTTTGGAAAGCTGTCTACTTGATTTGTTTCTGTCTTGATAATTCTGCCTGTATACTTTGAAGTTCGAGGTGCTGACCTTTTTCCCTGAACAAGGTAAACGATATACGTCTGACTGATTAAAGTAAGCTTGTTAACCCATTTTGAGTTGCTTTCCTTTATCAAAGCAGATCCAAGAACCTGTGTGAGCAGGCACCCTGGGGACACTGGGGTGCTTGCCACTACACAGGGTTCAGCTAATATAATAAAAATGACAATTTTACCTAAATTAAATTATATATTTAGTGCCATACCAACCAATCAATTTACCAAAAAATTACTTTACAGAGCTAGAAAAAATAGTAACAAAATTCATTTGGAAGAACAAACAGTCCACTATATCAACCGAATTAATGAAAAGAAATGCTAGGGAAGGTGGACTAGCTATACCAGATTTTAATCTCTTTATAAAGCAGCAGTCATCAAAACTACTTGGTATTGGCTGAGGAATAGCGTAGTAGATCGATGGAATAGATTGGTTACACGAGACTAAGCAGTTAATGACTATAGTAATCTATTGTTTGATAAACCCAAAGACCCCAGTTTTTGGGATAAGAACTCACTATTTGACAAAAACTTCCAGGAAAACTGGAATATAGTATGGCAAAAACTGGGCATAGACAATTATCTAACACCATATACCAAAATCACGTCCAAAAGGGTGCATGATCTAGGTATAAAGGTTGATACTGTAAGCAATCTCGGAAAGCAAGGAATAGTTTA
The DNA here is from genome assembly GCF_028583685.1 of Petaurus breviceps papuanus. Lineage (NCBI taxonomy): Eukaryota > Metazoa > Chordata > Mammalia > Diprotodontia > Petauridae > Petaurus > Petaurus breviceps. The sequence continues at coordinate 26,146,053 of NW_027185903.1, forward strand.
CCTGTCAGATTTGTGGAGAGGGGAAAACTTTATGACAAAACAAGAATTAGAGAGCACAAAAAATGCAAAATGGATTATTTTGATTGCATTAAATTGAAATGCTTCTGTACAAACAAAACCAATGTAACAAAGATTAAGCGGGAGGTGGGAAATTGGGAAAGAACTTTTACAACCTATGTCACTGATAAAGGACTTATTTCTAAAATATACAGAGAATTGAGTCAAATCTATAAGAATAAAAGTCATTCCCCAATTGATGAATGGTCCAAGGATATGAACAGAGAGTTTTCAGAGGAAGAAACTAAAGATATCTATAAGCATACGAAAAAATGCTCTAAATAACTATTGATTAAAGAAATGCAAATCAAAACAACTCTGAGGTACCACATCTAACTGGTCAGATTGGTTAAGATTACAAAACAGGAAAATGACAAATGCTGGAGAGGATGTGGGCAAATTGGAATACCAATGCATTGCTGGTGGAGTTGTGAACTGAGCCAACCTTTCTGGAGAACAATCTGGAATTATGCCCAAAGGGCTATAAATAATTTCATACCCTTTGACCCAGCAACACCACTTCTAGGGTTATATCCCAAAAAGATCATAGAAGTGGGAGGAAGACCCATATGTACAAAAACATTTATAGCAGCTCTTTTTGTGGTGGCAAAGAACTGAAAATTAAGGGGGTACCTATCAATTGGGGAATGGCCAAGCAAGTTGTGGTATATGCATGTAATGGAATACTATTGTGGTATAAGAAACGAGGAGCCAATGGTCTTCATATTTACCTGGAGAGGCTTATATGAACTGAAGCTGAGTGAGAAGAGTAGAGCCAGGAGAAATTTTTCACAATTACATATACAACATTTGTGTGATGACCAACTTTGATAGACTGGACTCTTCTCAGCAATGCAGTGATATAAGTCAATCCCAAAAGACTCATGATGGAGAGAGATGTCTACATCTAGAGAAAGAACTAGAAAGAACTGAGTTTGAATACTGATTGAAGCAGACCACCTGATCTTTTTCTTTTTCTTGTTTGGTTTTGTCTCCTCTTTACCATTTTTCATTCCATCTGATACAATCCATCTTTATAACTTGACTAATGTCTAATGTGAAAGTATTTGCAGATCCTGTATTTGATTGTATGCCGTCATGGGTGGGGGGGGAGGGAGGGAGAGAAAATTTGAAACTCAAGGAATTGTGGAATTGAATCTTGTAAACTAAAAGTAAACAAAGAAATTAATAAAAACCAAACAACAACAACAAGGTGGTGAAGATCTATATGTATGTTTTTAGAATAATGTTTTTTAATAATTGGAAGACGTGTTAAATTTCAGTTAGAAATTAGTGAAAATAAAGATATAATTTCCCCCTCCAAGTTACAGGCCCTTCTGAAATCTATTTGCTTTGCAAACTTTAATTTATATTTATCTACCATCATTGTCATCAAGTATTCTTATCCTCATCCACAGATCCTTGTTTAAGAATCCTTGGTCTGGAGTCTAAGCTGAAGAAAGCTGGGAGGAAAAGGAAGAGATGAAATGAGGTGGTCAGTGTGTAGGCAATGACTATGGAAAGAACGTTTCAGGAAGCCATAAGAAAACTAAGAGAAACAAATCTTTATTTTTGCTTTCTCCTCCTCCTTCCTTGTCTCTTTCTCCCTACCTTCATTTCTCCTTCCCTCCATCTCTCTCTGTCTCTTGTCCCTGTCTGTCTCTTTCTATCTCTGTCTCTGTCTCTATCTCTGTCTCTCTCTCTCTCTCACACACACACACACACACACACACACACAACCACATACACGCACACCTCTGGATGCTGCAAATTCACAGCATTTTTTCAAAGGCCCTTCTTTGATTCCATTTTTCTCAGCATGAATCCATTATAAAAAAAAAAAAAGCACACTCAGATTTTTTGTGTGTTTCTATTGTAAACATCATAGTTCTCTGAAAGGCCTTCCACAGGTCCAGGGCCTGAGAAGCACTGACAGCAGTCACTGAATGGTCTGCTAGGTTTACTCAGTGCCACAAATACTGACAGTGTGGAGATAGCCTCATTTCTAATGCACAAACCCAAATTCCATGAAGCTACAGCTCTGTATTCAAAGATGTCACATTGTTTCCTATTTCTGTGACTGTATCTTTCTGCTAAATAAAGAAATTTCTGTCTAGACTTGATATAATATTAATTAAATATTCTACTTACAATACCTCATATCCTTAGAGGTCTCAACAGAAGGGAAGAGCGAATTATGGAAAAAAAAGCCCAGAGCCTAATATATTAGTTATTTGCAGAGTGCACTCAGTTCTATGCAGTTAATAACTTTGGAATATATCTCCCTTTTTCTATTTTGCTTAGTATTTTTCGTAGTTTACTTCTCTAAGCCCTTCGTAGAAAAGCATTTGGTGATTCCAAAATTGGTTGCCTTCCAGTTCTTACCTCCTGAAAGGACTTCTCTTTGGGCTTTCTTCTCTACTTCTTTTCCCATCCTCTCTCTTCCCCACCTCCGTCCCTTAAACTAGAGCTCATCTCCAGATGGAAGGACTTCAGTTACCTTACTTTTGGAAAGAGATTCCAGCTTCTGAAAAAGAAGAGCCCCGTTGGCTGCTGCTTGCTTCTTTCATAACTGCTCAAACACCTGCTCCTTTTGGGAAGCTCCCATTTAGTACTGCCATATAAACAACCCTGGCCACTGGACCATTTCTCCTGGGCATACACTCCTCAGAGAGGAAGGACCCCTGGTGGTTTAAGTCTGATTATGATTAGATGAGAACTTAAGGGGAGACTCCATCCTGAACCTGCAGTTTTGCAGAATCATAGACCCACAGAATGCCAGCTGGAGGGGCCCTAGAAAGAATGTTACAGAGGAGGAAACTGAGGGAGAGAGAGGTGAAGAGATATTCTTGACATGGAGAGTTAATAGTGGAGCTGAGACCAGAATCTCAGTTCTCCTGACTCTCAGGTTATTATTTTTATACCACATCTGTCCTCCTTGCCTTGGTATAGTTAAAATCTTGGTGGCAACTTGATACCCAGGAGAAAGGATACTAGCTTTGGACTGAGGAATGAAAGGACCTGGATTTGAATTCTGCTTTTGATATTGACTGTCTAAGTGACCTTGGATGAGACACTTAACTTTTCTGTACCCATTTTCCTTAACTGCCAAATGAGGAGGTTCAAATTATGTCTCTGAGCTTCCTTATGGCTCTGATAGATGATATAATCCAATGAATTTGATTATTCACGACCTATCATTTCATCAACACTTATTTTCTTCTCCACCCCGCCCCTACCCCCAACCCTCCTGGCCAGTCTCCTGAACATTACTTAAGTGAGTTTTCCATAAAGGTCAACAAAATTGTCCCTGGGACAATTCGTATATTGGTTGGCCAACAATTGGTTGGCCCCTGAAGAAATTCCTAGCAGCCTTTGCCAATGTTAATGTGACTTTTTGGTCAACTAGGGGCAGGGATGTATTAGTAAATGTTTAATAACAATCTCTGGGGCGGGGGGGGGGGATGTATTCATGACACACATTCAAATTTAACCTACATTACTAAAATTTTCTCTATCACTTTATTAAGTCCAGACAATCAACAACCAAGTTCTAGCTTGTAGGTTTTGCTGATTTCTGAGATGTAAATGCTCACAATGAAAATTTAACAATCAATTCTCCCCAGCCAGCCACTGTGAGCCGGCTCCTACACACCTTTGCCTAGACATCAAAAGTTACACCTACATGGGGTCCAGGTCTCTTGGATTTTGGGGAAAACCATGGAAGATATTTTTCCTATCAGAGCAACTCCTGAAATGTTTAAAAGCCCATGTTAACATATATCATAAATATATACAAAATCACTTCTCTTCCTTTACACCAATTTATATATGTTAGGCAATGCTGGCAATGAAAAACAAACTGCTGAAAAGTGTGCATATATATCCCTGCTGTCCCTCATTCCCATACCTCCAACCTTCTTAAGAATTTAGGCAGTCTCAACATTGCCTATTTTATTCCCCATGACTCTCCAGGGCTCTATTCAAACCAATCCCCCAAAACTATCAGCCCATCATCATAGATTCATATAATGTTATAGTAGGAAGGGTCATCAGAGATCTTATTATCCAAACTCCTTATTTTATCAGTGAGATAACAAGCCTAGACAATAGAGTGACTTGTTGAAAAACCACACAGGTAGCTAACTCAGAGCAGAGATTTCTGACTCCTAGCCACCCTATCCTCTATCTTCTGTCTGGGATAAAATGTCTTTTCTATTTATGAAGTCTTACTTAGAACCCATGATTTTGTGAGTGAAAGTGTGTGTGTGTGTGTGTGTGTGTGTGTGACAGAGAGAGACAGAGAGATAGAGAGAGAGGAGACAAGACCAGCTCTCCTTTTGAATCAGAAAAGGAAGATATATTCAACATACAGTCCTTAACAAATGGTAGTTTGTTCCTTTTATGAAAAGGTTAAATTGGCTATTAATTGGGGTCACAAGAAAGGGATTAACACCACATCAAGTCTGGTTAACAATTTTCAGTTGAATCCCCTCTGTGACATGACACAAGCAGGAAGACTGGAAACAGTATGTTCCTCTTCTCCCATTGCTATTGACTCAAGGGACCAGGAACCCTAATTACTCTGATTTCTGCCTCCTTGGTCCCAGACTTTTAGAAATATTTAGCATTGCTAATGGAAAAAACATAGTTCCAGCTCTGAAGAGCATTCAGTTATTAAACTGAATTTTAAGAAGTATAGATAGCATATGTATACTTCTTTATTTAAATTTCCTCTTATTAGTAACTTTTGGAATTTATAATATTTTTGGAATTGAAGAATACTTAGCCTCATTTAAAAAATAAATATCCTTAGCATATTTTAGAGAAGAGAGGGGATTTTGCTCATAAATATTTATTTTTCCAGCACAGATTTCAGGTATGGCATTTAGGAATGCAGTTTCATTGTTATCATGAAAACTGGTGCTTTAATTTTGAAATTCAGGAAAGTCCTAAAGTATCCACCCTGCTGTTTGCCTGTAGGAAGATGTTGGATGATCAGGCCAGGAAGGCACAACATGCAGAGGCAGGCCAGGAGGAGGCCTGATCAATTGGGGAGGGAGGGAAGTTGTCCCACCAACCACTAGGGCCACTACCAGGCCTATCACCAAAGGGCTGGGACTGGAAAGAGCAAGGTGAGAACCAAATGCAAGGCCCCTATCCAGGACTGCTCCATAGCCGAGAAATTTAAAAAAAAAAAGCCCCTATCAGGACCTCCAAGGACCAGGATGGCAGAGG
>NW_027185903.1:26151447-26156655 GCF_028583685.1 Petaurus breviceps papuanus
CCCGAAAACATAATAACTATTGCCTCAGAGCAAAACCCTCAACAGTAAAGACTTGGGAACCCTAGAGGAAGGGAGTGGCTAGTATCCTGCCACAAAATGGGTAGAAAGCAGACTACAAAGACTCAGGAGTCCTACTATCCTCAGAGGGAGGAACCAACCTCAGAGGGAGACAATGTGGACTCCACACCCACAGCTGAAACATCAACAGGGAACAGGTCCCAAGCACAGAAAGCTTTCCTAGATGAGCTCAAAAGGAACTTTTGAGGCAGTGGAATTCAATTTTCTGCAAGGCAAAAGAGCTTGGGTTACAACCAAGGATCACCTACCCAGGGAGACTGAGCATATACTTCCAGGCAAAGAGATGGTCATTCATTCAATGATATAACAGATTTCCAGACCTTCCTGATGAAAAAGCCAGAGCTCAATGGAAAATTCAACCTACAATTATGAGATACAAGAGTGACATAGAAAGGTAAACAAGGAAAACACACACATACACAAATATACCCTATTATTTAATAAGAGCAAACTGTTTATAGACAAGTAGATGGTATGAGTATAAAATATACAAAATGACGATTAAAAAAAATCTTATTAAGGGCTACAAAGGGACTGCATTGGAAGAAAAGGAATGAATGAAGTGGCAAAGAGTAAATTATGCCACACAAAGAGACATAAAAACAATATAGCAGAGGAAAAGAAGGGAGGGAGATGAGTATTATATGAGCTTTTCTCTCATTGCATCTGGTGCAAGGAGGGAATAACAGTTAAGCAAAGGACTTTATGGAGAATAGGCGCAAAACGTATCATATTTGAGAGAAAGAGGGGAGGAAGAGTAGCTTTGCATGAGATTTGTTCCTGTCACTCTTGGTGCGAGGAAGAAACAACATACTTCATTAAGTATAAAAATATCCTATAGGCAGTAGGAGGGGGAAAGGGCTACAAAAGGGGGGTGGTGGTGAGTAGGCAGGGAAGAAGTAAGAGGGAAGGGGAGGAAAAGGGAGGGGGGCTGATAAGGGAATACTGAGGGAGGTTGTGGTCAAAAGGAAAAGTATTTAGGAGGGGAATGGAGAAGGGGAGAAAAAATATAAGCATTAACAGGGGAGGGAATAGGATGGAGAGAAAGAAATAATAATAACTGTAAATATGAATGGAATGAACTCTCCCATAAAACAGAGGTGGATAGCAGAATGGATTAAAAATCATAATCCTACAATATGCTGTTTACAAGAAACACATATGAAACAGAGGCATACACACAGGGTAAAGGTAAAAGGCTGGAGGAAAATATATCATGCCTCAGCAAAGTAAAAAAGCAGGGGTAGCGATCCTTATCTCAGATAAAGCAAAAGAAAAAAATTGATCTAATTAAAAGAGGTAAGGAAGGAAATTATATCCTGCTAAAAGGCACCACTGAGAATGAAGCAATATCATTACTTAACATATATGCACCAAGTGATATAGCATCCAAATTCCTAGAGGAGAAAGTAAAGGAATTAGAGGAAGAAATAGATAGCAAAACTATACTAGTGGGAGACCTTAATATTCCCCTCTCTGAACATGATAAATCCAATCTCAAAATAAACAAGAAAGAAGTTAAAGAGGTGAACAGAATTTTAGAGAGGGTAGGTATGATAGATCTCTGGAGAAAACTGAATGGGGATAAAAAGGAATATACTTTCTTCTCAGCGGTTCGTGGCACATACTCAAAAACTGACCATGATCTAGGGCATAAAAACCTCACAATTCTATGCAGTAAGGCAGAAGTATTAAATGCATCCTTCTCAGATCATGATGCAATAGAAATTATATGCAATAAAGGGCCAGGGAAAGACAGACTAAAAACGAATTGGAAATTAAACAATTTAATCCTAAATAATGAGTGGGTCAAACAAGAAATTAGAGAAACAATTAGTAATTTCATTCAAGAGAATTATAATAATGAGACAACATACCAAAATTTGTGGGATGCATTAAAAGCAGTTCTTAGGGAAGTTTTATATACCTGAGTGCATATATGATTAAATTAGAGAAAAGAGAGGTCAATGAATTGGGCATTGAAAAATTGAAAAACCTAGAAAAAGAACAAATTCAAATTCCCCAATTAAATACTAAATTGGAAATATTAGAAATCAAATTGACATTAAGAAAATTGAAATTAAGAAAACTATTGAATTAATAAATAAAACTAAGAGCTGGTTTTATGGGAAAAAAACAATAAAATTGATAGACCTTTAGTCAATATGAGAAAAAATAAGTAAGAAGAAAACCAAATTAAAAGTATCAAAAATGAAAAGGTGAATACCTCCAATGAAGAGGAATTCAAAACAATAATTAGGAATTATTTTTCCCAATTGTATGCACATAAATTTGTCAATCTTAGTGAAATGGATGAATATTTACAAAAACACAAGTTGCCCGGATTAACTGAAGAGAAAGTAAATTACTTAAATAATCCCATCTCAGAAAAAGAAATTGAACAAGCCATCAGTCAGCTTCCTAGGAAAAAAATCTCCAGGGCCAGATGGATTTACTAGTGAATTCTATCAAACATTTAAACAACAATTGATTCCTAAAATGATGAGTCATCTCCTGTGACGGAGAACCTGTTTTTTTTATGTGCTTGTTTGTGATTGCTTGATGTAAATTCAGAGTTTTTTTTTATCTTCAAGTTTCAGAAAACATGTTGTAATCATTAGCTTATGCAACTAGGAAAACTGCAGAATTTTAAACAGGTAGAGACAAGGATAAAAACTTGACCTGTTATTTTACTCAAAGAAGGAGTCCCTGATGAGGAAAACTGTAGCACCTTCTTTGCCACTTATTGTCTTAGAGAGTCATGTGGGGGCACTGAAACATTAAGTGACCAGCCCAGGTTCACAGCCAGCATATATCAGAGCTAAGACTTGAGTCCAGATCCTCCTGGTTCTGAGGCTAGCTCTTTATCTATTACACAATGTTTTCTTTACATTGAATAAACTTCTCAAAAGGATTATTCTTTTTTGGTGTTTTTTTATTTGCTTTTTTTGGAGGGGGAGGACAGGGCAATTAGGGTTAAATGACTTTCCCAAGGTCACACAGCTAGTAAGTGTTAAGTGTCCGAGGCTGCATTTGAACTCAGGTCCTCCTGACTCCAGGGCAGGTGCTCTGTTCACTGAGCCACCTAGCCACCCAAAAAAGGATTATTCTTAAATTCATTCTGTGGTGCAGGCCTAGCCCTCAAGGCATTTATATTCTTTTTAATGGATATAATATGTACCCAGTTATGTAAAAATAAGATAAATTAAGTTAGGGAGAGCTCTAATAACTAGGGACATTGTTATTTAATCATTTCAACTGCATACAACCCTCCATGACCCCATTTAAGGTTTGCTTGGGAAAGATACTGGAGTCATTGAGCCATTTCCTTCTCCAGCTCATTTTATAGATGAAGACACTGAAGAAAATAGGGTTAGGTGTCTTAACCAAGGTCACACAGCTATTAAATGTCAGAAGCTAGATTTGAACTCAGGAAGAAGAGTCTTCCTGACGCAAGGGAGGGTACTCCATTCACTACAGCACCTAGCTGCCCCAACTAGGAACATTAGAAAAGACTTTATGTAGAATGTCATAACAAAGATGAGCCTAGGGATAAAGCTAAAGACCCAAATTTGGCATGGAGAAGGGAGTGTATACTAGGCATGGAAGATAGCCTGTCCAAATGTTTGGAGATGAGAGATGACTTATTATGGTCAGGGAGAATTAAATGAGACAGTTTTACTGGAGCATAAAAGAAGTAAATGGGAATAAAATGAAATAAGTCTGAAAAGGTAGGCTAGAACCAGATGGTGAAAGGTTTTAAATGCCAAGCTTAAAATTTTATATTTTATCTTTGAGGCAATAGGGAGACTGTGATGATTTTTGAACCCTATATAATTCTAAGACATCTGAGGGAGAAGTAAAAAAAATCTAACTAATTATTTGGAAATATTTTTGTTATGATGCCACATATTTGGGTTATTTACAAATAGACCCTACCAACTATTAGAGATCTCATTTGGGTTATGCATGAACTTTTTTTTTCTTTTTTGGTCTAGATACATTTGGCTTAGATCCTTACTGAAAAGAAACAAACAAACCAGAAAAAAAAAACCCTAAAAAACAAAGCCCTGTTTAACAATAACTTTGTGTAGGCTCTTCAAGGCATAATGCTTTCCTCTCTGTAATTCTGTAAAATGAGTGATATAATAGCTAGTAATTCTCTTCGTTAGAGAAGGAAACAGACTAAGTTACTTGCCTCTGTCCACACAGTTAGTGTATATTGAAGGCAGGATTCATACCCAGGTATCTGTAGATACCAGATCTAGCTCCCTTTTCACTGCATCACACTCTCATTCCTTATGCAATACATATACAGGGTTTGCTCTGCCACCTGAAATGTGAAGTCAATTTAATCAGCCAGCAACACAAGGGAGATGTTTCCGGGAAAGGATTTGGTGATCTTGGATGATGGAGACTAAAAGGCTAAAATAACAATTGGATAATTTCCTTTTCCCCTGCTTACCTTGACCTCCCTAGTAACCCAGACTTAGAGAATAAAAATGTGGGTAACAAAGAGGCATTATGGCATTAAGAAAATGTCATATTTGAGAAATCTTTTATTTTCAGTTTTCTAAAGTAGAAGCCTTGGGCACATTTTCAGGAATGTCTAACAGCTCTATTTTGGCAGAAGTACCCTAAGGAGAGAGATCTTTGTATTTTCCAAGACCTTGTTAAAAAAAAAATCTTTCCTCCCTCCCTCCCTCCCTCCCTTCCTTCCTTCTTTCTCTCTGGGGAGGGGAAATGAGAGAAGATGGTAAGGACTCATGAGCTTATTACTGTTGGGAACTCTCAATGTGGAAACTTCCTCCACAGATAGGAATAGGAGCTCTTTTGTCTGCAATTTTGGGACCTAGAGAGATACCTGCGGGATGTTTAAAGGTTAGCTAACTTGCTGAAGGTCACTAATCAAGTATAGGTCAGAAGCAAGACTTGAACAAAAGTCTTCCAAGAATATTTCTTTATCCATGATGATATGCTATTTTCCATGATAATCTTTACTAATAAAAATGACAATAAGAAATAGGCATTTTTTAAACATAGCTTTAAAGGAATCTCCATCTATCCATCCATCCATCCATCCATCTATCTATCTATCTATCTATCTATCTATCTATCTATCTATCTATC
>NW_027185903.1:26156665-26173258 GCF_028583685.1 Petaurus breviceps papuanus
ATCTATCTATCTATCTATCTATCTATCTATCTATCTATCTATCTATCTATCTACCTATCTATCTATCTATCTATCTACCTATTACTGTATAAAGAAGATAGAACTTGATTTTGGTATTATATTTTTTCTTTTTAATTGACTTCTTCATTTATTTGAGGTGTTTATCAAATCAAAGCATTGAAGCAAATTCTGAGAACACAAATGCATTTTGTACTTTGAATCCTGAGATGCTGGGACTTTGTTTCCACTCTTCATGAAAGGGAATAAGTAAATATACCAGTCAGATTAGTTAAACCATTCATTGCTAATATACTGGTCAGTAACTGACTGTTTATTCAAAATTGTTGAATGATTTTCACATATACATATATGTACACACATATGATATATATTAGCCATCTCTAGCACAGGGGAAAGGGAAGAAAAAAGAGGAAATTCCATGATAAATTCATCATATATTCAAAAGGAATAGCAAGTTGTACATAATCGATTTTCAGTTTCATGTACAATCATCTTTTTATTATTCTATTATGTTATGGAAATGGTTGTTTTATTTCAAAAATTTAAAATAAAATAGAAAAAATGTTGAACTACTTTATCTGGGATTGATGCAGCCTCACTGTGTCCCAGGGGCTGAACGAATCATTGCTGAGGACAGACAAGGACTTGGGCTTCCAACTGGAGGCCCCATATGAGTGTCTTTTTATCTGTCAATATTTCCCAGAAAAGAATTAAAGGTATTATTTATATGGGAGGAAAGAAATCAAAGCATACAGCAATAAATGTGCTCCATATCTTTGTTGAACACCTGTATAATTTTCTAACCTAACAAATGTTTCCTTATGAATGCATATCAGGCAATTTGGGTCCCATTCTCTGGTAGCTATAGAATAATAAGAGAAGTTATAAACACCTGTGCCCAGTACTTTGGTCTCATAGTCTCAAGGACTAGGATGTTTTGGGGAGAGTTCCAAATTTTGATAACATTTTAAAGAAGGCTCTAGTGAAAATAGGAGTTTTTCCTCTGCCAGGCCAAATCCTGACAGGCAGCATCTGGAAGAAACTCTTCAGGGATTTAACCTCAATTCAGAAAGGCAAGATTTCATCAATTCTTTTGTCTTCAAGTAACCATGGCATCCTTGAGGAAGTCACTTTCCCTGGCTGCTTTAAGGACTTCTTGTCTCTTAAACAGGCACACACTCAGAGAAGCAATAAACAAACAAACGAACAGAAAGAAACACTGGAAGAAACAAAATGCCTTTCCAGATTATTTCCAATTTGCCTTGCATATTTTTGGGTTGTACATAGGTTTACATGTTGTCTCTCCCATTCAACTGGGAGTTTCTTGAGAGCAGGGACTATTTTCCCTGAAGCTTGGTGGCAAGTAGATAGAGTGATGGACCTGGACTTAGAAAGACTTGAGTTCAAATCTCACTTCAGATATTTAGTAGCTATGACCTTGGGCAAGTTACTTAACCTCCATTTGCTTCAGTTCCTGCAACTATACATTGGGGGTAAAAATAGTACTTGCATCTCAGAATTGTTATGAAGATCCAATGAGATAATACTTACAAAGAACTTACCACATTGCCTGGGATCATGTAGCAGAAGGTGTATATCAATGATAATTAAAATGATAATAATAATTATTATGATTATTATTTTGCCTTTGAATCATCAGCACTTAATACAATGTCTGGCACATACTGACATTAATTGACTGACTGATGCAGAGGTATAAAGTAATTGATGACACATTCCATTGTTGGCTAGCTCCAATTATTGGAAAGATCTTCCTTTTACTCAACCCAACTCTGTCTCCCTCCACCTTCTTACCACTTGTAATTCTGCCCTCTGGGGCTAAGAATAAATCTACTCCCTCTTCCACATGACAACCCTTCAGATATTTGAACAGTTATCATGCCCATCATCTTCTTTTCTTCAGGCTAAATATCCATAGTTTCTTCATTTTTTTTTCCTTGGATGGCATTGTTTTGAGGCCCTTACCCATTCTGACTTATCCTCTGGACCTTTATAACTAATCAAAAGGCAACACCAATATAGCAATAATAATAGTATATTTCACATAAATTACCAATATTGAAAAAATCAAAATGAAATAAAGTACTCTTGGCCATCTGAAAGACAAGAGGGTAGACTAAGCAGGAAATCACCTGAACTCTCCTAACTTCATCTACAACAACTATAAAATAGTTCCCCAAAATAAGTTGTGGAAGAGCAGAACTAATAAAAAGATGAGGTGAAACAGTTTTCCAGCCCAAGATAAATTGGAAGATGGAAAGAAAAGGTCTATCTCACTGCAGTAAAAGGGGAGCACAGTCTAGGGCAGGCAGTATCCCAGCAATCCAGCAGCATCCTTGTCTCATCAAATCAGAGGGAGACCTGAGCCCCAGCCTAGGTTGGTGACTGAGGTACCATGGTCCTGGTGCAGCAGGAGGCAAATGGCCAACCCCCATTCCAGGGCACCACCTCAACAGCAGTCCTCCCAAAGCCCCATGGGCACCAGCATGACACCAGACAAAGTATAGTACCAGGTAAATATTCAGGGCCCCTGCAGCCCCAGCACAACACCAGACAAACAGCCAGGTCTGTAGTCCCTAACACAAGAAGCTTGAAACAGTGATACCCTCCCACAAGCAGAGCTCAACTTTGAAAATAATGAAATAGGCAGGAAAATGAACAAAAGTAAACAAAAATAACCCAACTATAGAAAGTTATTATAGTGAGATGGGAAATCAATATAGAAACTCAGAAGAGTACAACAATATTTAAACACCTACAGTCAAAACCTCAAAGAAAATTGAGAATTGTTTGCAGGCCTAAAAAAGAATTCCTAGAAGAGCCCCCCCCCCCCCCCCCCCGACTTGAAAAATCAAGTAAGAGAGGTAGAAGAAAACAATGGGAAAAGAAATGAGAATGATGCAAAAGAATCATGAGAAAAAGAGTCAACAGCTTGATAAAGGAAGCACAAAAATGAAAAATTGTACAAAAATTTACCAAAGAAAACAACTCTTTTAAAAGAAAAAATTGGCAAATTGGGAAATAAGTTTAAAAGAGCTAACTGAAGAAAATAACTCATTAAAAATTGGAAATGGACAACTGGAAGCTAATGACTTCATGAGAAACCAAGAATCAATCAAACAAAATAAAAAAGAATGAAAAAATAGAAGAAAATATAAAATATTTCATTAGAAAAACAATTGATTTAGTGAATAGTTCCAGGAGAGAGAATTTAAGAAGACTGTCCTGAGATCCTAGTACCAGAAGATAAAATAGACATTGAAAGAATCTACTGATCTCCAGAATGGTTGGATCAGTTCACAGCTCCACCAACAGTATGTTAGTATTCTATCCTTTTCAGTATTAATCATTTTTTTTTTTGGTCAGATTAGGCAATTTTATAGGTAGCAGGTGGTACCTCAAAGTTCTTTTAATTTGTGTTTTCTCTAATTAAAAGTGATTTAGAACATGTCTTCATATGCCTATAGATTACTTTGTTTTCTTCATCTGAAAACAGCTTATTCATATCCTTTGATCATTTATCAATTGGGGAATGACTCCTATTCTTATAAATTTGACTCAGTTCTCTACATAGTTGAGAAATGAGGCCATTATCTGAGTCACTTGCTGTAAAGATTATTTCATAGCTTTCTGTTTCCTTTCTAATCTTGGTTGTATTGGTTTTGTTTGTGCAAAAGTGTTTTTAATTTAATATCATCAAAACTACCTATTTTACATTTCATAATACTCTCTATCTCTTATTTGGTCATGAATTCTTCCCTTCTCCATAGATCTCACAGGCAGACTATCACTTGTTCTCCTGATTTGCTTATGGTATCACCCTTTCTGTCTAAATCATAATACTCATTTTGACCTTATTTGGTATTCAGTGACAGATGTTGGTTTATACCTAGTTTGTACTCTGTTGATTTCCAGGTTTTGTTAGATAGTAAGTTCTTATTCCAAAAACTGAATTCTTTGGGTTTATCAAACAGTAGGCAACTATGATCATTTATTACTGTGGCTTATGTACCTCATATATTACAGATCCACCATTCTTAGCCAGTACCAAATAGTTTTGATAATTACTGCTTTATAATACAGTTTGAGATGTGGTATTGCCAGGTCACCTTTTGCATTTTTTTCATTAATCACCTTAATATTCTTGACCTTTTGTTCTTTCAGATGAATTTTGTTATTTTTTTCTACCTCTATAAAACATTTTTGAGTAGTTTGATTAGTATAGCACTGACTAATTAACTTTGGTAAAATTGTCATGTTTATTATATTGACTTTACCTACTCATGAGCAATTAATAGTTTTCCAATTGTTTTGACCTGCCCTTATTTGTGTGAAAAGTGTTTTATAAGTGTGTACTTATAGTTCCTGGTCTTTTTCTTGGCAGATAGACCCCAAAGTGTTGTATATTGTTTAAAGTAATTTTGAAAGGAATTTCTCTTTCTATCTTTTGCTGCTGGGTTTTACTGGTCATATAAAAATAGGCTGATGATTTATGTGGGTTTATCTCATATCCTTCAATTTTGCTAAAGTTTTTATTGTTTCAAGTAGCTTTTTAGTTGCTTCTCTAGAGCTTTCTAAGTATACCATAATATCATGTGCAATGAGTGATGATTTTGTTTCCTTCTTGCCTAGACTAATTCCTTCAATTTCTTTTTCTTTTCTTATTGGTTACAGTTAGCATTTCTAGTACTGTATTGCATAATAGTGATGATAATGGGAATCCTTGTTTAATCCTTATGTTATTGGAAATGCTTTTAGCTTATCCCCATTATAGATAATGCTTGCTGATGATTTTAGATAGATACTACTTCTCATTTTAAAGAAAGTTCTATTTATTCCTATACACTCTAGTGTTTTTAATAGGAATGTTTGCTGTATTTTGTCAAAAGCTTTTTCAGCATCTATTGAGATGATATAATTTCTATTGGTTTTGTTATTGATATGGTCAATTATATTGATAGTTTCCCTAAAATTGTATCAAACCTCCATTCCTGGTATAAATCCCACCTGGTCATAGTGTACAATTCTTGTGATACATTGGTGTAATATCCTTACCAGTAATTTGTTCAAAATTTTTGCATCGATATTCATTAGGGAAATTGGTCTACAATTTTCTTTCTCTGTTGTAGTTCTTCCTGGTGCAGTAATCAACACCGTATTTGTGTCATAAAAGGAATTTTGTAGGACTTCATCTGTTTTTCCCAATAGTATTAAAATTAATTGTTCTCTAAATGTTTGGTAGAATTCACATGTGAGACCATATGGCTCTGGGGATTTTTTCTTAGGGAGGTCATTAATGACTTATTCTGAATTTGTGTCTTGATCTTCCCTGTTACCATAATAACTTTCTATGGTGAGAATCTTCCTTTGCTGTTTTTTTTGCTCATATTTTTTTGGCCTTTTTCCTTTCTTTAAAAATTTTAGCCCTGCTCCTGGGGCCCACCTCATGGGGTCACTGTCTTTGTTTTGTTGTGCAAAGGGATTCAGGCCCTGGCTGGTTTACCTTGTGCTGTATTGATGTTGGGTTGTAGTGATAGGGTCTGACATGTTCTGAGGCTGGTGGGGGTGTTTCTACCTTTCTCAATGGCTACACTGAAGCATGTGGCAGTCTGGCCATTGATGGCTGTCTGTTTGCTTGGGGCTACACTAGAATAATTGGCAGAGGCCTGACACTGGTTTCAACTCATTTACCTTGGCACCTGTTTGCCTGTGGTTACACTAAGCCACTTGGCAATTCTTGGAGCTAGAGTCTGACCATTCCTCTGAGTATACTGAACTATGGGGTGTCTTAGTATTGGCCTTTGCCAGCTACACTGCACTAGAGCTCAGCATTTCCCCCTGGTTTGCTGAGGTAGGACTTGGCTGGCTTACTGGGATACTTCCTGTACTGGATTGCATTATCCTTTTACCCTAGTGAGACAAACTTTTCCTGCCAAACATCTAAGTTTCTTGGACTAAAATATTGTTTCATCCCATCTTTTTTTTGCTGGTTCTTCTATTTTAGCATTTGCTTTTTGGGTATTTGTTTTATTGTTGTTTGGAGGTGAATATGGGAGAGTTATAGGGATTTACTACTTTCTCTGTCCATCTGGGCTCCTGGAAGTGAAGTCTAAATCATTATTGATTAGAGAAATGCAAATTGAAAAAACTATTAGGTACCACCTCTCATGCATCAGATTGACTAATATGACAGGAAAGAAAAATGACAAGTGTTGGAAAGCATGTGAGAAAATTGGGACAGTAACGGTGGAGTTGTGAACTGATCCAACCATTCTGAAGAGCAATTTGGAACTATGCCCAAAGGGTAATCACACTCTGCACACAATTTGATCTAGCAATATCATTATTACATCTGTATCCCAAAGAGATTTTTTTTAGAAAGGGAAAAAGACCTACTTGTACAAAAATATTTTTAGCAGCTCTTTCTGTGGTGTCAAAGAATTGAACATGAGGGGATGGTCATTGTTTGGGAAATTGCTGAACAAGTTATGGTATATGAATGTAATGGGATACTATTGTGATATAAGAAATGATGAGCAGGAGGATTTCAGAAAAACTTGAAAAGACTTAAACTGATGCGAAGTGAAGTGAGAAGAACCAGAACATTGTATACAGTAACAGCAATATTATATGATTATCAACTACAAATGACTTAGCTATTCTGATTAACACAATAATTCAAGATAATTCCAAAAGTCTCATGAGGAAAAATGCCATTCACATACAGAGAAAGGACTGATGGAATCTGAATGCAGATTGAATCATGCTATTTTTACTTTATCTTTTTTGTGGTTTCTTTCTTTTAGTCTGTTTTGTCTTTCACAACATGACTAATATGGAAATGTGTCCTACATGATTGCAAATAAGTATAACCTATGTCAAATTGTTGCCATCTTAAAGAAGGGGAAATTGAGGGAAAGAGAGAGAAAATTCAGGATTTAAAATGTTTTAATGAATTTTAAAATTTGCCTTGATTTGCAATTAGAAAAACTAAATATATTTTATACTATTAATACTACATTAAAAATTTCAATAAAGCACACTTGAGACAAACAAACAACAAATTTATATTAACCTTTCATTAATGATTCAAGATGGCTCTTCTGCATACCAGTTATCATGAGACTTTTGAAGTACAGGAATAGCTATTTCAAGAATGCTATATAACAGCCTATTTCTCTGAAATATATGTAGTCAGCTGAGCTGTTTCTGTCATTTTTTCCTTTGTAGTAACCATGATCAAAGAAAAGATTTTTAAAGAGTCTTTGCTATCCCAAACTATGACCAGGTCGTTGACATCCTGGGGCTGTAACTACTTCTGATTCCCTTCCTCCACCACCGAATTTTCTACAACAATTGATGCCTGGATATTCTGTCCCAAGTCTTGGGACATGTTTTTGTGGTTATCAGTTTTATATATGCATTCATCTATGTAATTTTAATTTATAAAATTATTAATGTTGTTTATATCCCCCCATGGGCATTCTCTTGTTAAAAACAAAAAAAAATTAAAAATGAAAACAAGAACACTTTAAGTCAACCCACAAAGGCACATCTATGTAGACACACAAACCCAACATGCACATAAAAGGATTTTGATTCATCTACTCATATCTAATGGATGACAAATATTCTGAATTCAATCTCTAGAGTATTTTTGTGATCCACAAAAAGTTTTTTTCCCTTGATTTTTGAGTAACACAGAATATCTGTAATTGGGACTCTGCCAAAAAATCTAAAACATCTGATTATAGTAACCCACAGGACACTGATGAGCAGATAGGAAAAAGGGAATAAAGGGGAAGGACATAGAAAGTTAAGGAGTGTGGAGGCTGGGGACATTATTTTTAAAAGGGGAGAGATGAGGATTTAAGGATAGACAAGGGATAAATGCCCCAAATTAACTGAAGCAATAGAAAGAAACTATCATAAAGAACAAAAACAAAACAAAACACAAAACACCACAAGAAAAAAAAATGAACTTCAGGTAGTCTTGGCTGTCTCCAACTTTAAATTCTAAGTTTCACCCTTGAGAAATAAGATTGTAAAGAACCTGAAAGAAAAGTAGCTTCTTTGACACTTATCTTAGCCACCCAGACTGTAGTTTACTGGTTTCAGGCTAGAGCAAACACTTCCAGGACTGGAGTAGTTTCTCCTATGAATGTGGCTGAGTTAAGGAGCCCTGTCTGAGCTTGTCTGTCCATCTTTAACTTGGCCCTGCACTGAGCAGCAGCTTTGATAATAGGAGGCATTAGAGCCATGAAAAGGTGGGGTGGTGCCTAAGTACCAGAAGTCACCATACTGTGTGTACTATACATACACAGTAAATGCAGCTATAGCTGTGGATGCAGCAGCACTTGGCAAACAAATTCAAACAAGAAAAATAGATATGTTTACTACATGTATTTGTTTAAAAACATTGCATTTTCTTTCATGGAATCCCTTGGAGATGCTTGAAGGAGTACTGATGCATGAAAATATAGGAGAGGAGATTAAAAATGTAAACATATACACATTGTATTTTGTAAAATATGGAATATTGTGAATCCCCAAAACTGCTTAAAATTGCTATGGAGAGAAATAGGAAGTTCTAATATGCATTATGGGTTGGGAATAAGAGAAATATACATGAGACAAAATGTATTCCAGCCATCACTTTAAGGAAACTCAAGTTTTAGCTGGCAATAGGGCAGGGTAATGAGGGAAATATATTCTAGGCAAAAGGAGTAGCATTAGCAAAATGCGGAGGTGGAAAAATATGGTATCTCAGAATTTTGGAGCCGTGACCAACTACATAGAGTATCTTGTTGTACCTTTACAAAAAAATCCCATCTATGCCATATCCAACAAATCATCCTACCTCTTTTCTTTGTGTATATCCAGTGAATGATTTCTTCCTCAATGGAGGAGGTCATCAAGAAAGGTTTACCAATTGGTTCATACTTCTCAATATAATAAAAATGATAATTCTACGTGAATTTTTTAAATTTACTCAATGTCACCCAGCAAAACTGAGTATCATGTTTCAAAGGAAAATATGGTCATTCAGTGCAATAGAGGACTTTCAAGCATTCTTGCTGTAAAAACCAGAGTTGAATAGAAAATTTGACATTCAGATACAAGAAGCAAGAGAAGCATGAGAAGGTAAACAGGGAAAAGAAATCATAAGGAACTTATCAAAGTTGAACCATTAACATTCCTACATGGAAAAACAATAATTATAACTTATGAAACTTTTCTCAGTAGTTGAAGGGATTAGAAATACATACATACATATATATATGTATATACACATATATATAGGGTATATGGGAATATGAATACATATGTGAATATGTGTATATATGTTTACAGGTATACATAAATAGAGGGCACAGGACCAATTTAACAGGAAGGGATGATACTTAAAAGGTGAAATTAAGAAGTGAGAGGAATATGAGAGGAAACGGGGAGAGACAGATTGGGGTAAACTATCTTATACAGAAGAGGGAAGGGAAAATGGTTACAATGGAAGGGAAGAATAGAAAGGCAAAAGGGAATGGGTCAACCTTATTCCCATTGAATCTGGCTTGAGGAGGGAGTGAAATACACACTAAATAGGATATCTCACCCTCCAGGAGAATGGGGGGGAAGGGGATGAGAGGGGGGATGATGGAAGGGAGGGCAGGCTGGGGGGGAGGGAAGTTGGAAGCACCCAGTTTTGAAAAGGGACGGGATCAAAGTAGAGAATAGAACAAGTGGGAGGTGGGATAGGAGGGAGGGAAATATAGTCAGTCTTTTACAATATATCTACTATGTTATTGTTTTGCATTAGCCATACATGTACAACCTATACTGAACCGCTTATCTTCCCAATAAGGGTGGGTGACAAGGAAGGAAGGAAATGAATCTGGAATTGAGAGTTTTAAAATCAAATATTCAAATATATATATATGTATATACTATTATTGATACCATCTCATATGTAATTGGGAAATAAGATATACAGGCACTGAGGCATAGTGATCCACTGGAAAAGTCGAAAGGGGTATGGGAGAAAATATGGGAGAGAGCAGATTGGAGGAGGGGATATCCTGTGGGACTGCTATGTTGGGGCAGTGGGTAGGGGAGAAATTTGTACCTTGATTTTCTGAGAATGTTTTGCTCTGACTTGTTATTGAATAAATATAGAGTTAAGCTCTTCACAGCAGCACTCTTCTGGAAAGCTGCTCATGTGTGGCTTTACAGTCATTTATACATTTTGGTGTTTATTGCAGGGCATTGCATAAAATTCTGGTATAAATTCATTTTTTACAAATTGCTTTCAAGTATTCACAAAAGTTTTTTGCCAAAGAGTGAATCCCTTAGTAGTTTGTGTTCTTAGATTTATGGGATACTGGGCTGCTGGATACAT
Organism: Petaurus breviceps papuanus; assembly: GCF_028583685.1. Lineage (NCBI taxonomy): Eukaryota > Metazoa > Chordata > Mammalia > Diprotodontia > Petauridae > Petaurus > Petaurus breviceps. The sequence goes on from NW_027185903.1 coordinate 26,167,101, forward strand.
TCACTTCTATGCTATGCTCTTTTGGTCTGTGTCTCTAAATTATCTATTTTTTCTACCATTGGAAAACTTTAGTGATTACTGTTTCCCTTGATGTTCTGCACCCTTTTCTTCCATAACAAAATTTGCTATTATGTCAATTAATTCTATAAAGTTGTTGCTCAGTCATTTTCATTCATGTCCAGTTCTGTGACCTCATCTGGGATTTTCTTGGCAAAGATACTAGAGGGGCTTTCAATTTCCTTTTCAAGATCATTTTACAGATGAGGAAACTGAGGCAAACAGTGTTAAATGATTTGCCCAAGGTCACATAGCTAATAGTGTCTGAGACCAGATCTGAACTCAGGAAGATGAGTCTTCCTGACTCCACGACTGGCACTCTATCTACTGTGCCACCTAGCCGCCTCAATTCTATGAAGCACTACTTGCTAATTTTATAAATATAGTGCCAAATTTATAAATTAATTTGACTAGGAATATAATTTTTATGTCATTTCTCAGTAATAGACATTTAATATCTTGCCAAGTATTTAGGTCTTTATTTCTGGAAATATTTTGTTTCTATCCAAGTAAATAATATACATATACATTTTGTTTCTTCTTTTTTTTTTTTTTTTTACTGTACCAGTGATTTCATTGTCATCAAGAGATTTGGGTGAAGAAACTTTCTCTACAAATTCATGTCAGCACCTTCTCTGCCACTTAGTCTTAGAGAAGTTGCCTGGGATACTGACAGTTCAGTGATTTGCCCAGTGTCACACAACCCATTGGTTATAGCAGATGGAGAAGTTTTGAATGCTGTGGATATGTTCACTTAACTTTGTAGTGTACTTTCCAGGGATGTACACATCGATTATGAGGTTGATGCACACATTTCAAGAGCTAGCTCAGTGTTTAGGAGACTTTGAAGGAAAGTATGGGAGAGAAAAGGTATTTGATTAACTACAAAAACTGAAGATCTACAGAGTCATTGTGCTGATCTCATTATTGTATGCCTGTTAAACCTGGACAGTCTACCAGTATTATGCCAGGAAACTGAATTGCTTCCATTTGAATTGTCTTAGGAAGATTCTAAAGATCACCTGGCAGGATAAGGTACCAGACAGTGAGGTCTTTACTTAAACTAAACTGCCAAGCTTTCAAACTCTGCTTCAGAGAGTGCAACTCTGATGGGCTGGCAATGTTGTTCAAATGCAAAACATGCGCTTGCCAAAATGACTGTTTTATGGAGAACTCACACAGGGCAAGCGGTCACACGGTGGTCAGAAGAAGTGATACAAAGACACTCTCATGTTCTCTCTTAAGAACTCTGGAATTGATTTGTGACATGGGAGACACTGGCAAAGGAGCACTCAGCATGGCATAACCACATCAGAGAAGATGCTGTGCTCTATGAACAAAGCAAAATTGAAACAGCTCACAGGAATTTCAGGATGCAAAAATTTGGAAAATCCACCCCAAATTTTCATGTGCCAGGCCTGTGGTAGAGCATTTCCAAGGTCATATTGGTCTGATCAGCCACAGTCAGACACATTGAAACTTGACTCTGGTATAGTGATGTCATTTTAGTCCTCTTCAAGAATGAAGGACAAAAACTAGGATTTGAACCCAGGTCTTTCTTACTCGAAGGCTGACTCTCTATATCCTAGACTACCATGCTTGTGGATTTGTGTTGTGTATATGTATTAATAAAACTCCTGTATCTCTCTTGAAAAGTTAACACAAAATATTGAATTCAGTTTTGTAATGATTTTAAATTGGATTTATTTTTCTATCACTTTTGCTTTTATTAAGAATATATAAAAATATCAATAATTCCAGTGGATTCTTTTGCATCCTGTTACCTTTGGTGAAGCTTTTGTCTCAAATAATTTAAAGATTATTTAGGTTTCTAGTTTATAGTATTAGCTACAAATAGAGATAAATTTTGTCTACACTTTGTCAATATTTATTCCTGTAATTACTCCTCAATTTTTCATTCCTATAGCTAGCATTTCTAGTATTATATCAAATAAGAGTCAAAATAGAGGCCATGATAGTTTAATCTCTGAATCTACTGGGAAAGCTCTTAGTGTTCTATTGAAAATGGTTAGGTTTCTGTTTGTTTTCTAGATAAATGATTTTTTTTTACAAGGAATTGTTATTCTTGTGCTTTCTTGAAAATGTTTTTAATGTACACTTTGAAAAATCATTTAAATATTTGTCAGATTTTGTTTCTTTATCTAAGTGGTCACAACAAAAAGGTTTGGACAAAATGGTGCATGAGGCCCCTGACAACTCTTTATCTTTGATATCTTGATCCTCTAAATGAGTGGTCTAGTTTATCAAAGCCTTTTCTCCCCTTTTCTATTGATATAATCACATTAATTCATTATGCTCATTGTTTATCTAATGCTGAATTATTCTTACATACCTGTCATAATTCTAATGTCATCTTAAGGAATATATTCTTATATATTACTCTAGGCACTTTGCTAATACTTTATTACATTTTTTTACATCAATACACATTGGTGATATTGGGCAATCCAAATCATATCTTTCTTATAAAAGTTTAGCATATTAAGGTTATCTTTTCTGTCTATTTTGCAAATAGCGTCTGAGCATAAAGGTTATTTTTTTTTCATTTTTCAAATGCTATATTAACTTATGATTTACACAATTCATTTCAGCCAGATTTTGAGTTACAAATTTCCTCCCTGTTTTCCCCCTACCCACCGCACCAAAATAGCAGTCCCACAGGATATCCCCTCCTCTGATCTGCTCTCTCCCGTATCTTCTCCCTTCTACTTTTCCAGTAGGGCGTGGTGGGTCTCTATGCCCCAGTGCCTTTATATCTTATTTCCAAATTACATGAAAAATAGTATTAATAACAGTATATATATATATATATATATTTAAACATTTGATTTTTAAACTTTGAATTCCTCCCCTGTCACCCACCCTTACTGGGAAGATAAGCAGTTCAGTATAGGTTGTACATGTGCTAATGCAAAACATTAAAATAGTAGATACATTGTAAAAGACTGACTACATTTCCCTCCTTCCTATCCCACCTCCCACTTGTTCTATTCTCTACTTTGATCCCATCCCTTTTCAAAAGTGGGGGCTTCCAACTTACCTTCCCCAAGCCTGTCCTCCCTTCCATCATCCCCCCTCTCATCCCCTTCCCCCCTACTCTCCTGAAGGGTGAGATACCCTATTTAGCATGTATTTCATCCCCTCCCCAAGCCAAATTCAATGGGAATAAGGTTGACCCATTCCCTTTTGCCTTCCTATACTTCCCCTCCATTGTAACCATTTTCCCTTTCCTCTTCTATAAGAGATAGTTTACCCTATTCTGTCTCTCCCCATCTCCTCTCATTGTATTCCTCTCTCTCCTCTTCATTTCACCTTTTAAGTATCATCCCTTCCTATTAAATTGGTCCTGTGCCCTCTATGTATACCTGTAAACATATATACACACATTCACATATGTATTAATATGCCCATATACCCTCCAAAATAGACACACACACACACACACATATATATATATATTTCTATTCCCTTCAACTATTTTTATACTGAGAAAAGCTTCATCAGTTACAATTATTGTTTTTCCATGTAAGAATATTAATAGTTGAACTTTGATAAGTTCTTTATGATTTCTTTTCCCTGTTTACCTTGTCATGCTTCTCTTGCTTCTTGTATCTGAATGTCAAATTCAACTCTGGTTTTTCATCAAGAATGCTTGAAAGTCCTCTATTCCACTGAATAACTGCATTTTCCCCTGAAATAAGAAACTCAGTTTTGCTGGGTAGGTGATTCTTGGTTTTAATCCCAGCTCCTTTGCCCTCCAGAATATCATATTCCAAGCCCTTTGATCCCTCAGTGTAGAAGCTGCCAGATCCTGAGTTATCCTGATTGTGTTTATATGATATTCAAATTGTTTCTTCCTGGCTGCTTGTAATATTCTCTCCTTGATCTGGGAATTTCGGGACCTGGTTATAATATTCCTAGGAATTTTCTTTTTGGGATCTTTTTCAGGACATGATTGGTAGATTCTTTCAAGCTCTATTTTGCCCTCTGGTTCTAAAATATCAGGGCAGTTTTCCTTGAGGATTTCTTGGAGGATGATTTCTAGGTTCTTTCTTTGATCATGGCTTTCAGGTAGTCCAATAATTTTTAAATTATCTCTCCTGGATCTATTTTCTGGGTCAGTGGTTTTTCCAATGAAATATTTCACATTACCTTCTACTCTTTCATTTGTTTCAATCTGTTTAACAGCATCTTGATTTCTCTTAAAGTCATTAGCTTCCATTTGTTCCAATCTAATGCTGAAGTAATTATTCTCCTCATTGAGCTTTTGAGATTCTTTTTCCATCTGGCAAATTTGGCTTTTTAAGGCATTCTTCTCCTCTTTGCCTTTTTTGAGCCTCTTTTGCCATTTACTAACTTTTGATAATTCTCTTTATTTACTTTCCATTTGTTTTAAATGCCTCTCTTTAACTTTTAATTTTGGTGAACAGGCACAATTAGTAGAGTTTTGGAGTTAAGATGATATGATAATGCTGTAGACACTTACTGTGTGACCACACACACATTATTTAGCCCTTTATATTTAGCTTCCTTACTTGTAAAGTGGGCATAATGTTTTCACCTTCCTCTCCCAGTAGTTATGAGGATCAAATGAAATAATGAAAAATGTTTGTAAAACCTGAAATGCAATAAATTTCAAATATAATTATTTTGATTCATCAAATTAGTTTTCATTTGTCAATTATTTTAAGTTTATTGTTTTATCTATCCATTGAATAGTGTCATTTTCAATTATTTTTCTCTTCATTGATTTTTAAATTCTCTTTATTTGCGATTATTTTTTGTTGTTCAGTTGTTGTTTTGTTGGTGCTGTGGATAGAGGACTGGGCCTAGAGCAGAGAAGACCTGAGTTCAAATGTGACATCAGACACTTACTAGTTGTGTGACCCTGGGTAACTCACTTAACCCTGTTGGTGTCATTTCCCCATCTGTAAAATGAGCTGAAGAAGGAAAGGGAAAACCACTCCAGTATCAAGAAAACCCCAGTGGGGGTCACAGAATCAGACACAACTGAGAAACAGCTAAACAAACAAAAACAATAAAAGAATTGCAGCCTCAAATCATTAGTCCTCTATGTTTTTTTCTTTTCATAACATGTATTCTGAGGTAGAGAGAGATTTTTTTCCTCTAAAGGCAACATTAGTCAACATTCATTCAATAAGCCTTTGTAAAGTGTTCATCATGTGTTAGATCTAGAATCTGGGCATGAAATGACAGAAATCAAACAATGAAACAATATCTATCTTTTTACATTTTATTTACATTTACATTCAATTTGCATTCCACTGTGGGCACTGGGGGGGGTTAGAGACAACATTATGTGCATAAATGAAAAAATATAGAAAATAAATTAAAAGGACATTTCAGGGTGCAGGTGGGGAGCACAAAAACAGGGGAATCAGGAAATGTATATTTAGAGGTGGCATCCAATTTGAGTTTTGAACATAGCTTAGGTATCCAAGAGTTACAGATGAGGAGGAAACATTACAGTCATGGGGAATAGCTTAGGCAATGGAAAATCCTGCAAAGAGAATGAAATGTTGGCCAATTTTTCTAAAATGTAGAGTATAATTTGGTAGCTGAGTGGAGGATGAATTGAAGCAGAGAAATATTGAATGCTCAATCAGGAGAAGAATCCAATAATCTGGGTGAGAGGTTATGTGGGTTCTAATTAAGGTGGTGGCTATTGGTGTAAGTCGTTAATAAATACTTAAATAAATGTTTGTTGCTCACATACTAGTTTTATTGGTGAAGAGAAATCTCTTCCAGGCACCAGGAATAGCACAAGCAAAGATGTGGAGATGGGAATAAATCAGATATGTCCCAAGATGGAGAAGAGTCTGACTTGACTGTTTGAACTACAAAGCTTTCACAGAGGAATAGGAGAATTTTTATAAACAGTTTGGAGTTAAATTGTTAAGGGCTTTTAACACCAACTTGAAGAATTTATGCTTTTAACTCTGGATAATGTGGAAGATAAGGTATAATTATGATGAATTATTATTTTATCACCATAATTCTAGGATGCACTTATCATGGATCCTTAAGAAGCAGAGATAATACAGTTCCATGATGTTATA
>NW_027185903.1:26173268-26233928 GCF_028583685.1 Petaurus breviceps papuanus
TCCTTATATGTGGGAGCATTTCTCATTTATCTAGGTTTAAAGCAAAACATTATGTCTGGTATGTTCTAAGATCAATCAAGCAATAGACATTTATTAAGCACTTACTATGCTCTAAGCATCCTGTTAGGTACTGGAGACACAAAGACAAAAATGAAAGAGTCCTTGACCTCAAAGGATTTTTGCTCTATCACCAGTTCTCAGAATGTTCTGACTTGTTTTTAAGTTGCAAATAAGAGACAGCCTAAGGTTCTGAACAACTCTATCTTGACACTGCCTCAAATTTAACTAACTATTGATTTTATATCTGTAGTACTTTGTCTCTTATATTAAGTTCTTCATGCTTGCTGCCTGAATAACACTATCTTATCATATATTCCTGTTATTCTTCTTATCACAATAGCACCTTACTTAATTTATTTTCTTTTATTAAATGCCCCAACATATACACTCACATATACACATTTACAATTAAGAAGTAAAAATTGAATTAAATTGGTTTCTAATTACTAGGAGAAAACATTTTTTTATGATACCCTTTTTAAAACCCTAGCATTTTTCAAGCAACTCTATTTCTGAAGATGACTAATTTTGTTTCTTTATGAATATCAGTCATATTTGATGTGACATATGCTATTAAATTCCAATAATTGCATTAGAAAAGATCTCATACCAAAACACTGAAGAAATATTTCTCATTAACTCATTTTATATAACTCCCCAAGACCTTTATTATTCCATTGTTCTAAAGCCTTGCTAGATGGTACTGAGGGCCTGAAGAAGTTAATATACTTGCCCCACTATTGTGTCTAAGACCTGTGTCTCAGAACTTAATCATGCTGTGGTCTTAATATTGAGTTGAGCAACAACCACAAAAGACAAGTCTTGACATTCTATGGGAAATGAATTTTAATGTAGTTATTTTTCATTTTAATGGAAAATGCCACTATAATGGGAAAAAATCACAAATGACTACAGATAGTTTTAATTAATCTTCCCTTTTAATTTTTGAAATTTAAATGATTGAAAATGTTCTGCCTTAGTAATGCTCTATTAATGACCTTTATCCTTTCCTATTGAAGAGTGTCTTGCATCCCAATGCCCTGAAAGAACCTAGATATTTGGCATTTACTTTTAGGGTCCAACTTGGATATTGGGAAGAGAGAGAGTAATTGATTATAATTGAATTAGACCCTTAGAGAAGAAAGGGCTTTTAGTTCTATCTTCTAATTTCTCATTTGATCTCTAAGCAACAAAGTCTTGAAGAGATGATGCAGTTTATGTGAGGTCTTTCTTTCAATTCAATTTAATTTAGTGCAAAATGCATTTGACATTAAAAAAAACTGCTAAGGATGGGGGCAGCAAATAGAGTTCATGGCATGGATAAGACTAGGACCCAGATTCCCTAATTATCATTTCAGTGCTTTATAAACATTACCAAACAGATTAGTGACTTGGATTTCCTTGTTTGATTGGGAAATTAAAACAGTCTGCATGTGAAGGACAGAATTTCAGAACTGGAAGGGCAGAAGGGACCTTTCAGATGATCTAATCCAACCAATACTTGATAAATGGTGATCCAGGATTTGCTTTAAAATCTATCGGGGAATCTACTACATCCCCCTTTGTATAGCTCTAAGAAGGATTTCTCCCTTAGGATTGAAATTTGCCTCTCTTCAATTGCTATCCATTTCTTCTAATTCTATCTTCTGAAGTCCAGGTGTGACATTTAAAAAGTTCAAGAGACATAATTTCTGGACAATTAATCATTTTATTAATAATGTTAGCATATTACCAATAAAATGGATCAGTGACACTCTCTAATGTGAAAGACAAATCAAGGTGGTGGACTCACAGTTTACATGCCCTTGGAAGAGTGAGTGTTCCTGAGGGTAATAATCAGCTCTGATTGGTAATAAGCAATGACAGAGAATAAACATTACAATGAGAGGTGGATCTATTCTAAGGAGGGGTTAAGGGATATAATTTTTATTATGTCATTTACTTCTAAATTGCTCAACCTGGAGCAATCTAATCAAGGTATTTATCCCCACCCAAACTTGGGTAGAGCACAATGGGCTTTCCCAACTTAGATTAAATACCTTATGAGGTGGGGTAGGGTGTGAATAAGGTCTATTTCTTGTAAGGTAGGATAGGGTGTGATTAAGATTGAGGAGAAAGTTAATTCAATACCATCAGAAAAGTCCTTCAGAGACTGAACAGCCTACAGGCTTCTGAAAAAATTCTGTTCCTAATTCAATAATTTATTATTTATATGAGGGAGAAATAATCATTTCTATCACAAGAAAACAAGTCAAATACCTCATTCACATGCTAGTCTTTCAAATACCTGAAAACAAATATCATCCTCTCTGCCTCCAACTCTTCATGTCTCCATACTAAATAATATGAGTTCTTTCCACAGTTCTTATAATAAAATCTCAAGACTCTTCCCCATCCTGGTCAATGTGCTCTGTATATTTTCCAACTTACCAATGTCTTTTCTAAAATGTGAAAGTAAGGGGCAGTAAGGTGGTGCAGTGAATAGAACCCTGTCCCTAGATCAGGAGGACATCAGTTCAAATCCAGCCTCAGACATTTAACACGTACTAGCTGTGTGACCTTGGGCCAGTCACTTAACCCTAATTGTCCTGTCTTTCCCCCTACAAAAAAAAAAGACAAAAATAAAGAAATACATTGTGAAGCTAAATACAATACTCCAGATGCCATCTGATCAAAATTAGCTATTACCTAAGTAATACTGGAAAATATGACTATTCTAATGGAATCTAAGAACATAATACATAGCACCTTTTTACAGGTTGCTCCCCAGCCTGGAATTCCCTCCCTCCTCATTTCCATGTCCCAGCTTCCTTGGCTTCTTTCAAGGCCTAGCTAAAATCCCACCTTCTGCAAGAAACCTTTGATTTCCCCGCTCAATACTAGAGTCTTACCTCAGTGATCATCTCTAATTTGTCCTTTATATGTGCTTGCTATTTTTCCAGTTAAACTGTGAGTTCCTTGAAAGCAAGAACTGTCCCCTCCACCCTTTGTCTTCTCAACATTTAGCACAGTGCTTGGCACATACTAAGCACTTAAGAAACGCTTGTTGATTGACTGAGCCACTGAGTTGCATATCATATTGCACTCAGATGGAGCTTGCAATCCACTACAACACTCAGCTCTTCTTCAGACAAATTACTATCTAGACAGTTGTGACTCTTCTGTTTTTTCCTTGTGAGGTTGATTTTAGCTCAGTTATAAGACTTTCCATTTATCTCCACTGAATTTCTTTTTATTGGAGTCAGCCCAATATAATAGTTTTATTGAGATCTTTTGCTGTCTTACATCAGTTATCCAATAGGTTGGCTATTCTTTTCAACTTTGTCTCATCTTCATATTTATGTCATTTATGCATTTATTCTAGTCATTTATTAAAAAAAGTTAAGTAATGAAGAACTAAGAAGAGATCCCAGGTACAAGTCTCCAGAGATATGCTTCTATGTTGATATTGAACCATTAGCTCCTGATTCTAGACTGAAAGGAACTACGACTGATATAAATGAGATATATTTTAGAAATTAATGCAGATAGCCCAGGAAGAAATGAGAAATAATATTTAGGTTTATATAGCATATATATATATATATATATATATATATATAGTTTACCTAGAAATTTCATATTCGTAATCTCACTTTATCCTCTCAAGAACTATAATTTTAAAACAATTTTTCAATTATCAAGCATTTATGTGTTCTTCCTTTCCACCTTTACCACCCACTGATAAAAATGAGAGAAAGAATGAACTTAAAAAACACTTAGACCCTATAAGCATAGTCAAGCACAATAAACATCCAAAAATTTGTTTCTTATTCTGCATATTAGTACATTCAAAGAAGTCAAAAGAAATCATATATGTTCACTTTTTCAAGTCTCTCCAGGCTCTGCTCCTGATTCTACTGGCCTTTTCTACCATAACTCAATAGCCTTTTCTCTCTAGAAGTTCATGTTTTCCCTGGCTCTTCTTTATCCTAGAATTCTATTCTACTCCTATATTCCCCTAGAACCTCCATTTAAAGGAAAGATTTCAGGCCGGTCATATTTATTCTTTTTTCATTTCTCTTCCTGACTCACTGAACTTCTTTTTCTACTCTTTCTCAGTAGTTTTCATACCCTGGAAGCCTACCTCTTCCCTAAAGCTCCCTCTTATGGTTGATCAGTTCCTCCTGGAAGCTCAGTTTTAAGGAAATTCCCAGACCAGCCATGTTCACTTCCTCTTCATTCCTCTCCCATCTCCACTCAACTCTCTAGATTTCTCTCTCCACTATACCTATATCCCTTCCTCACTTCCTTTCAGTTGCTTTTCACACGTTTTCTTCCCTCATTGGAATGTAAGATCCTTGAGTGCAGTTGCAATGTTTCTTTTTGCTTGTATTTGTATCATCAGTGCTTAGCATAGTGCCCAACACATAGTAAATAATAAATGCTTCTTGACTTGACATATATAATAAATAGCTCATCCAAAGCTAAAAATTTTACTTTCAACTTTTTTTCTATAATTAATTAATTTTTAGTTTTCAACATTCACTTCCATAAGCTTTTGAGTTTCAAATTTTCTCTGCCTTGCAGTTGTCTTAGATCCTTACATTACTGAGAAAAGCTAAATCTGACAAGGTTAGTCATCACACCACATGGCTGTAACTGTGTACAATGTTCTCCTGGTTCTGCTAACTTAGCTCAGCATCAGTTCAAAGCCTTCAGTCTTTTCAAATTTTTCTGAAGTCTGCCTGCTCATCATTTCTTATAACACAACAGTATTCCATTACATTCATATATCACAACTTGTTCAGTCATTCCCCAATTGATGTATATTCCCTCAACTTCCAATTCTTGGCCACCACAAAAAAAAGAACTGAGATATATATATGTGTGTGTATAGTCAATGGGTCATTTTCCCATTATTATGATCTCTTTTGGATACAAGCCTGCAGTGGTATTGCAGGGTCAAAAGGTATGCACATTTTTATAGCTATTTGGGTATAGTTCATAATTGCTCTCCAGAATGGCTAGATCAGTTCACGACTCCATCAACAATTCACTAGTCTTCCAATTTTCCAACATCTTCTTCAGCATTTATCATTTTCTTGTCTTTCCATATTAGTCAATCTGATAGGTGTGATATGGTACCTCAAAGTTGTTTTGATTTGCATTTCTCCAATCTATGGTGATTTAGAGGATTTTTTCATATGATTATAGATGGCTTTAATTTCTTCATCTGAAAACTACATATTCATGTCCTTTGACCATTTATCAATTGGGGAATGACTTGTATTCCTATAAATTTGACTTAGTTCTCTATAGAAATGAGGCCTTTATCAGAGACACAATTGTAAAAATTTTTCCCCAGTTTTCTATTCCCCTCCTAATTTTGGTTGCATTGACTTTGTGCAAAAATTTTTCTATTTAATGTAATCAAAATAATCCATTTTGCATTTCATAATGTTCTCTGTCTCTTGTTTGGTCATAAATCCTTCCATTCTCCATAAATCTGACAGTCAAACTATTCCTTGCTCTACCAGTTTGCTTATAGTATTAGCCTTTATATCTAAATAGCATACCCATTTAGTCCAATTTCTGCCATATTATTTTCCAGTTTTCCCAGCAGGTTTTGTTAAATAGTGAATTCTTATCACAGAAACTAGAGTCTTTGAGTATATCAAACAGTAGATTACTATAGTCATTGACTGCTGTGTCTTGTATACCTAACCTTTACCAAGTAGTTTTGATGATTGCTGCTTTATAATAAAATTTAAGATCTGGTATGTCAAGGCCACCTTCCCTTGCATTTGTTTTCATTAATTAACTTGATATTCTGGATGTTTTCTTCTTCCAGATGAATTTTATTAGTATTTCTCTTGGCTCTATAAAATAATTTTATAAGTGTTATATATATAAAAGTCTTTGTTTCTGATTGCTCCCTCCCCCCATTTGCCCTTCCTTCTATCATCTCCCCTTCCTTTCCCCCCTTCCCCTCTGTTCCTGTAAGGTAAGACAGATTTCCATACCCAATTCAATGTATATTTTATTCCCTCCTTAAGCCAAATTCAATAAGAGTGCCAAACCTCCAATCTCTTAATGTAGAATTTGCTAAATCTTGTATTATCCTGACTGTGTTTCCACATTTCCTAAATTGTTTCTTTCTCTCTGCTTGCTTTACCTGGGAACTCTGTAATTTGACTAGAATATTCCTAGGAGTTTTCCTTTTGGGATCTCCTTCATGAGGTGATTGGCGGATTCTTTCAATTTCTATTTTTCCCTCTAATTCTAGAATACTAGGGCAATTTTCCTTGATAATTTCTTGAAAGGTGATGTCTAGGCTTTTTTTTTTATCATGCCTTTCAGGTAGTCCAGTAATTTTTAAATTATCTCTCCTGGATCTTTTTCCAGATCAGTTGTTTTTCCAATGAGATATTTCACATAGATATTTCACTTCTATTGTTTCATTCTTTTGGTTTTGTTTTATAATTTCTTGATTTCTCAGAGAGTCATTAGCTTCCATTGGCTACATTCTAATTTTTAAGGAATTATTTTCTTTCAGTGAGCTTTTGGGCCTCCTTTTCTATTTGACCAATTCTGTTTTTTAAGGCATTCTTCTCTCGTTGTCTTTTTGGGCCTCTTTTGCCATTTGAGTTAGTCTATTTTTTTAAGGTGTTATTTTTTCCAACATTTTTGTAGGGGTCTCTTTTAGCTAACTGTTGAGTCATCTTTCATGATTTCCTTGCATTTCTCTCATTTCTCTTCCAAATTTTTTTCCTCTGCTTCTCTTAGTTGATTTACAAAATCCTATTTGAGCTCTTCTATGGCCAGTGACCAATTCATATTTTTCTTGGGGGCTTTGGATATAGGAATTTTCGTTGTTTTCTTCTGGTTGTATGTTCTGATCTTCTTTGTCACCAAAGTAAGATTCTATAGTCTGATATTTTTTTTCTTCATTGTGCTCATTTCCCCAACCAATTTCTTGACATTTTAACTCTTTGTTAAAGTAGGTCTCTGATTCCAGTGTGGAGGGTATACTGTTCCAAGCTTCAGGGGTTATTGCAGCTGTTTTCATAGATATTTCTAGAGGCCTGTAAATTTTTAGTTCTTCTAAGGTTATATGATCAAAGGAGAGGTGTTTACTCCTTCCCTAGTCTGTTCTCTGGTCTGTCAGTGACCACAAGCACTCTTTTCTTCCTTGGAACTTGTATCTCTCTCATTTCTCTTCCATTTTTTTTCCTCTGCTTCTCTTAGTTGATTATCAAAATACTATTTGACCTCTTCTATGACCTGTGACCAATTGCAAGTGAGGAGGATTCCCTCTCCACAGCTGCTACAGGTTTCACCAAGTCAGTGCTCCTCCTTGCCTGAGGACCACCACCAAGGATTGCCACCTAGATCCAGGCAGGGGTAAAGCAAGAGAATTTTACCTCATTTCCAGGAAAGAGATCTCTGCAATTCCCTTCTGATCAGCTGCTTGATTCCCCCACTCTCTATGGGCCAAGAGCCCTGGAAGCAATCATTCCTGCTGCTACCACCATCCTGGGACTGGGACTGGACCACAGTCCTTTCTCATCCAGGTCAGACAGACCTTTCCTACTAACCTTATAAGTTGTCTTTGCTATTCATGGGTTGAGAAGTCTGGAAACTGTCACAGCTGCCAGTGATTCTGTCCCCTGAGGACTGCTCCAGGCTTCCTAGGGATCAATGTATGCTGGTGCATATGTACCATCATAATGTACCCACTCTGGACTGAGCTCCTCTCTCAGACTGGGGCAACAGACCTTTCCTGTAGACCTTCCAGGTTGTCTTGTGCTGGAGATTTATTTCACTCTTTCATTTTGTGGGAATTTGTTTAGAGTCATTTTTTACAGGCATTTTGAGAAGTTTGGGGGAAGAATTCAAGCAAGTTCCTGCTCTTACTCTGCCATCATGGCTCCACTCCTACTGTTGTTTTTCTACCCATGATATGTTCTACATAGTAAATCCTAGAAAATCAACTAAAAAAATTAGAACAATGGATAAAGTTAGTAAAGCTGTTGCATATAAAATAAATCCATAATGACCATCATAAATTCTATATACCCCATCAAAATATAGCAGAAAAAGACAAATTCCATTCAAAATAATTATAGAATATATAAAATGTTTAGGAGTCTACCTAAAACTCACACAAAGAAACTATATGCATACAACTACAAAATATTCACTTCAGAAATAATGATAAATATAAATATCTGGAGACCTATTAATTACTTAAGGTCAGGATATTGCAATATAATAAAAATGCTAATTCTACCTAATTTATTTTATTCTTCAGCAAAAAATCAAACTAGCAGAGGTTTATTTTGGAGAGCTAGAAAAAAGTAAAATTCATCTGAAAGAGCAAAACTTACTAATTATCAAGGGAAATATTGGAAAACAAAAATGGGAATACAGGTAGTCCTAACAGTACCTGTTCTAAAACTATACTAAAAAGCAAGGATCATGAAAAATATTTGGTACAGGATAAAACAATTAGAACTTTGATCAGTGAAACAGATTAGGCACACATTATACAGAAGGAAATGGGAATAGCATAGTGTGTTAAACCTAAAGATCACGAGAAATGGACTAACGACTCATTTGACAAAGATTGCTGGCTAAAGACATAGAACAAAATTTCATACCACATACTCTGATAAACTCCAAATTAATATACAATAGTCAAATTACAAGAAAAAGGAGGAAAATACTTTTGACTACTATGGATGGTAAAGTGTCTGTGACCAGACATGGGATAGAGAAGAACATAGGAAATAAAATGGATAAGTTTGATTATATGAAATTTTGCAATAAATTTTGCACAGACAAAAATCAATACAGTTAAAATTAAAAGGGGAAGATTTAACTTGGAAAAAATTTGCAGCGAACTTTGATCATAAAGCTCTCAGATACAAAATATAGAAGGAAGTGACTCAAATTAAAAAGCACAAAAGCCATTTTAAGGGTTATGAATAAGCAGATCTCAAGGAAAAAAATCCATATAAACAACAACTATATGAAAAAATGCTCCTAATCATTAAGAATTAGGCAATACAAAATTAAAATAGTCCTGAGGTTCCAAATCAAACTTATCATAATGACAAAAATGGAAAAATGATAATTGTTGGATGACTTGTTGGATACAGGCATGTTGGAGTTCTTTAGTTAAAACTGAATATTATACTCATTCTAAAAGTTTCTCTCTCTCTCTCCCCCTCCCTTCCTTCCTCCCAACTTACCTCCCTCCTTCCCTCTTAAAAACAAAACAAAGAGTTGAATAACCACAAAAATCCCTGGGATTTGTAGTTCATCTTTTGTAGGGTTTAGGAGTAGAATTTTTCATGAACATTAATAGCAGGAGTGCTGAGACTCACGATGAGAAGAAGAGAGAAAAGGTGAAGTGGTCATCTTACTGTAGTAGCAAAGTGACTATGTCAGTGGCTCATGTCTGCCACATCTATAGTTCTATTCTTCATTTTTTTCATAATTTATTTATTTTTAGTTTTCAATGTTTATTTCCACAAGATTTTGAGTTCCAGATTTTCTCTCCATCTCTCCTTTTCCTCCTGACCCTGAGATGGCAAGCATTCTGATTACCCTTTCCCCCAGTCTGCCCTCCCTTCTACCCTTACTTTCTTGTAGGGCAAGATAGATTTCTATACCCCATTGACTGTATATCTTATTACCCAGTTGCATGTAAAAGCAACTTTTTTTGACATTTGTTTTTAAAAACTTTGAATTCCATATTCTCTCCCTTCATCCCTCCCTACCCCACCCCCCATTGAAAAGATAAGCAATTCCATATAGGTTATATGTGTGTTGATATGCAAAACATTTCCATGATAATTGAAATTGTGAATTTCCTTCCATCCTATTTTTCCTTCCATCTTATCCCTCCCCCCACTTATTCAATATCATCTTTTCATATTGGAATGTAAACAGTTCAACTTTAACAAGTCCCTTATAATTTCTCTTTCCTGTTTGCCTTTTTATGCTTCTTTTGGTTTTTGTATTTGAAAGTCAAATTGTGTGTTCAGTCGTGGTCTTTTCATCAAGAATACTTGAAAGTCCCCTATTTCATTGAATGTCCATTTTACCCTGAAGTATTGCACTCAAGTTTTGGTGGGTAGGTATAGTTCTATTCTTTAGACCATAAGAAATGACTTCTATACAAATGGACAAGCTTAGAAGTATATGAATGTGTGTTTGTCATTGGCACTTGTTCTAGTAGGTTAGAACTCTGACAGAAACAAGTCAATCTAGAAGAACACAAATCCAATCCTGCCCTACCCTTATTTCTGCTTAATTGTACTTTTAAAATCTATTCTGTTAAAGAATAAGTTTGTCAGAATTAATATTATTTCTCATAAACACTTGTAGCTGAAAATGTCTTTGGTTGCTAGGTATACCTTTGTTTACATCATGAGGGTATAATGACGTAATGACAATGGGGAGAGAGGAGAGAGAAGAGGGGAGGAGAGGGGAGGAGAGGTGAAGAAAAGAGGGGAGGGGAGTAGAGGGGAGAGATAATAGAAAAAAAGGTATGTAATGTGATATGTATTCTTACACATATTGAAAAACATTCCTTAATTTTACTTATATATATTTGCATATATATCTGTATACACATATATACAATTATATAGACAGCTATGCTCATATATTCAAATATATGTATATATAAGCATATATACATATTTGTACATAGGTGCACATTTGTATATGCACATATTAAGGCTACAATTAAGAAGGGTGAGTGGTGATATTCATGTAAGTGTGTATGAGAGTGTGTGTGTGTGTGTGTGTATGTGTGTGTGAGACTAAAATATTTTTTTAAGGTGCACAGAAAAAATCAAGATGGAGTTAGAAGAGTTCCAAGATAGAACAATTAAATACCATCATATATTTGAAACATGGGCAGGTAGGTGGTAAAAGTGGATAGAATGCTAGTCCTGGTGTCAGGAAGTCTTCTCTTCCTGAGTTCAAATCCAGCCTCAGACAGTTAGTAATTGTATGACACACGGCAAGTCACTTAGCCCTGTTTACTTCAGTTCCTCAGCTATAAAATGAACTACAGAAGGAAATGTCAAACCACTCCAGTATCTTTGTCTAAGAAAACCCCAAATGGGGTCATGAACAGTTGGACGTGACTGAATAACAACAATATTTAAACTTTGTAAAATTATATGTGTGTGCATAATTAAGTCATAGATTATGTATTTCTTTAAAATACTTGGACATGACAGAAGTAAATTTCTTATACAATCTTATTTTTCTGTTTTTGTATAGCAAAATGTGTGTTCTTGTTGATCATTTTTAAGTTTTCAATAAAAAATAAAATGAAAAATAGTGTGAGGAACCTGTAGTGTCAGAGATGTGAGTTGTCCCTCCCACTTATGCACCTTCTCTCCATACATTCTCTCTCCATGTATACACTTTTCCCATTGATTGATACCTGCCAGGTCTGTGGGGAAATGTTTTATTGATAATCTTCTTCCTATGATATTTCATTGAATGCTGGTGATGATATATCATATAACATACATGATTAAACGCATTTGATATATTGGTTCATTTTACTGAATTGCTTTATTTCTGTTTTTAAAAAGTGTTTTGTTGGGGCAGCTAGGTGGTGCAGTGAATAGAGCACAGGTCCTGAAGTCAGGAGGACCTGAGTTCAAATTTGACCTCAGACACTTAACACTTACCAGCTGTATGACCTTGGGCAAGTCACAACCCCAATTGCCCGTCTTTCCCCCCTCCAAAAAAAGCAAAAAAAAAAAAGTTTTTTGTAAATGAATATATCTTGAACATACTTGTTGAATTGGTAGATGGACTCCTAAATATGCTGTGTAGTCTATATTTATTTGGAATTGAATTATGCTTCTTATTATTTCCCCTTATATTTTGCTATTGCTATATACAAATGTTAGTAATTTATTGAATTTATTTTATATCCTGCTACCTTTCTCAAACTATTAATTACCTTAATCAATTTCTTTGCTGATTAAAAAATCCCATCATGTCATCAATGAATAGAATTCTATCTCTTTTCAATATTTATTCCTTTAGTTTCTTTCTACTATCTTAGCCCTATTACTAACAATTCTAGAACTATGTTAAGTAACAGTAGGGGAAGGGAGATTCCCACTTTATTCCTATATTCATTAAGAAAACTTCTAGTGTTCCCCCATTGAAAATAATTTTAATTTTTATTTTAGTTGTAAAACACTATCATGCTAAAATATTCCTTCTGTGCTTATCCTTTGTTATAGTTTTAAAGCGCATATGAGTTTTATGCTTTTGAAGATTTTTTTCCTTCATCTTGATATAATCCCATGGAGTTTTTTTTTTAATGTTGTTATATTGTTTCCATACAGTAAACAATCATTCTATCCATGGTATAAGTCTAACTCAATCAGCACATTTTAAATAAATATATTGCTTGTAGACATTTTTTGGCTAAGAACTTAATTCTTTTTCTATCAAAATTCATTAGTGATATTGTTTGAAAGCTACTTTGCTTTACTTTTCTCTGCTTTTGCTATTAGGAACATTTTATCTCATCAAAGGAGTTTGGCAGAGTATCCTCTTTGTAAAATTTTGAGAATAATTTGTGTAGCACAGGTATTAATCACTCTTAAACATATGAGGGAATCCATCTGTGATCCATCTGGAGCAGAGGTTTCTTTTTCCCCTTTGGTAATTCTTTTATGGCTTGTTCAATTTCACTTTATAAGGTTAGATCATTTTTAATTCTATTAAAATTTTCTATTTTCTATTCTTCTATTTCATATTCTGTTAATTTAGGCATTTTATATTTTTTGTAGATTCCATTTAAAATATCTACCATGTATATTTTTTTCATGTTAAGTTCCTGTAATTCTTTTTATTTCTACTCCATTGTTATTTTGACTTCTAATTTTTATTTGTGTAATTTGAGCTCACCTATACTGTACTAAATCTACCTATACTCATCCCTTGATTATAAACAAACTGCTCCCTGGTTGTATCCTCTACATTCCAGATTTTGAATTGGCTATCATAATTTAAACTTTATTGTCTGTCTCCCTTGACCTATCTCTTATTCCTACTCCCTTCAAACCAATACCTCACTCCCAATGTCCCACTTCAAAAGTACAACCCCCTTTACTGTGTGCTCTCTGGAATACATGCTCTATAGGAAATAAACTTTTTTGATGTTAAATAGTCTCCTTTCCTATTCGTTCCATCTTATGACTCTCATTAAGATCTCACTCCTTTCTAATAACATAGCATTCTGGTTTCCCTTTCCAGAGCTGTTTATCCTTACATTCATTCCTCCATGCCCAACTTACTTGTCAAAGTAGAGCTGTTGGAGTACTCTGTGCTCCCCATTACCATTTCCAGGTTCTACTTCTATCACTATCACTGGTTAACCTCTCCTTTAAAGTTCACTCAATTCATATTTACCACCCAAATTCTGGTAACTGGTTCCAACATTCTAGTAACTACTGTCCACTGACCTCAAGAACAGTCCCTTTTTTCCTCAAGGAATCCAGTACTTTTCTTTCTTTCTCAAACCCTTCCCTCCTACTAAGGAATCAACATATATTTTGATACAATCTCAAAGATCCCAACCTTGCAGTTGTTCACCTCACTGATTCCATGCTCCCTACTTCTCCAACCAACTTCAGTCATTCACAAAGATGGTAATATGCATGGTTGTGCCATCACCACTTTTATGTTCATGAATTCTAAATTCCCTTATCTGATCACAATCTGTAACAACTCCATCTCTCCCTCTGCCTTAAAAAATGGAACTGTTTTCATCTTCACCATGACATCCAATCCTTCAGCTCCTGAGCTCTCCTAGGCCATTGTCCATGCACTAATCACTCTCTCCTCCCTTTCCAATATTGATCTCTTTGGAAATAAGTTCAACTCTTCATTGACCTCTTTTCTTGAATCCTCTGTCCCTTTATAATATTACCAATGGTTTTCTGCTAAGGTTCTGCCTTGAACCACTCACATCACCTACTCTACTACACACATCCTGATGAATAAAGCTAAAGAAAATCATGAAACTGTGCTGAGTCTAACACAAACTTATATTAGTAACCTCAACTGAATACTCATTATGGGAAGGCATTCCTTTTATAATTCACTAATTAGCTCACTATCCCACTCACAATAGCAGCTATTTCACACCTTTTTATTGCTCCCCTTTCCCCTACCCTCTCAGCTGATAACCTTGCTTCATATTTTACTGAAAAAATTGAAGCCATTCAAAAACAGTTTCCTCTTCTCCCCTCCTTTTCTCCTTAAGACCATTTTCTCTCTAGGTTTCTATAACACTACCCTTTCCTGGTTCTCCTAGCTCTCTGATCATTCCTTCCAAGTCTACTTTCCTGGATCTTTCCTGGACAGGACTCTGTGATGGACCCTCTTCACTTTTTCTTCAATAGCATTTCACCTAGTGATCTCATAAGCTTCCATCATTTCAATTACCATCTCTAGGCTGCTGATTCCAAGATCTGTCTTCTAGACCTAGTCTTACTCCTGACCTATAGTCATACCTCTCTATCTGCTTCTTAAAAACCTCAAATATGATATCCCATATTGGATATATCTAAAACTCAGCATGTCCAAAACAAAACATTATATCTCCCACCCCAAAACCCCTCTCTTCTCCAACTTCTTTATCATTTTTGAGGGCACCATCATCCTAGTTTTTCAGGCTCACAAGTTCATGTGCTTCCTCAGTCTCATCCATACCACATATCTAATCCATTCAAAATAATGTTTTTACCTGCACTGTATATTTTCTCTCTCCTCATACATTCACAATGCTATTTTAAGCCCTCATCACAGCTCACTTGGACTACTGAAAAATAACCCTCTAATTTGTCTCCTTGCCTGAAGTCATTCCCCACCCCAGTTCATCCTCCACTCAACTGCTGTGAAGTTCAGTGCTTGCAAAATCATATATAACTTTATCTAAGCTAGCTAGTACAAAAGAAGTACTAATTTGACTTACAATTTTAAATTCTAGCAATCAAACTGCATTAATCAAGAGAATGAAAGTTTTAATTTCATATTATTACACATACACATATGCATATATATGTATACATGTACATATGTGTGTTTAATATATTCAATATGCATTTTCTCTCTCTGTCCAAACAAATATATTGTGAATATATGTGTACCTACACATGTAAATATGTGTATAGGTATTTGTGTGTATATATGTATATGTGTATATATATTTATATCTATATCTCACATTAATACCAATAAGAACAAACCACCAAATGAATTCCTAGGTCTTCCCCAGTAAGCATGTCTCATACTGGTATTCATTGGGAAAGTTCCCTCTTTATCCACTCAGAATTCAGATGTCTCCACCCAAAGAGGTTGTTTGTCTGGCAAATTACCAAATTTCCATCGCTCAATCAGCACTGCTCTCAAGGAAACTTGGAGAATGCTTGAGTCTCAAGTACAGAAAAGCATGGAATGTAGTGGAGAATTCAGAAGTTAATATTCATCTCCCCAAAAATTCCAATGGAAGACTCGGGGGAGGGAAGCTCAGATGAATTACTTATAGTTGTTACTCTGGATGTTAGTTAGCTACACACATTCTAATTAGTGACTAATGACCCAATTGGTTAGCCAATTAATTTTATTGATACTTGATGACATAAGCTAGTGGCAAAGTTGTTAACCTTATCGCCCACCTGTGCTCTGTCTTGTCTGGGCAATGGGGTGGGGGTAGAGGGAAGTGGGGAATTCAAGTGGGTGGGTGCAGGGATAGGTGAAGGGTATCCCATATGTTAATCAGTTAAGGACATGTTGTTTTGGTTTGTTTTCATACTTAAAGATAAACCAGTGACATTATGAGCATAATGTCTTGACTTGTACATGAATAGGATTTGAGTTAGGTAGAGCTGTGCAAATTCATCAATCTCACTCTCTCCTCTAGTCATTGGAGTCCAGTGGCAAGACAAAGGTCAAGAAAACTGGCAATAATCCAGAATGCATTGCATGACTTTGGCCTTTCTAAGATGCCTTAAATACCTTCTGAAAGGGAGTGCTACTGACAAGTGAAAAATCAACCTTGGTGACTGAAATTTAAAGAGGAGGTAGGCTTTTAAGTCATCAGTTTCTCCTACTGAGAACATGGTTTCATCATGAGATTTAGCAGCCTCCAGCTATCTGGGGAAGGGGAGCCATTTCCATCGGACCTCAATGGGCTGGTTTTCCACTTCATGAACTCTAATGGAGGGAATCAAGGATAGAGGCTGCTTCCCTCAGGGTAAGGGCTCTCCTAGAGTGGATTTTGTTTATATTCCAAACAGAAATTAAGTCTCCCAGTTGGGTGAGATCCCATCAAAAATTATTCTTTGAAGACCAAAAGCAATTTCATCAATCAGCCATGACCTTCAGAGACTGACTGACCTTAACAGGAATTGGGCCTTTACAGAAAAAAAGAAAAAAAAGGGTGAATCACTATTAATAGTTGTTAATATAGTAGTATAGTGTTTGACTCTCATTCCCCTTTATTCACTTGATAGACAGTCTCTTCAATGAATAACTAACTGATATGACAAATGCTTCATCAGGGTTTTTTTTTTTTTAACTATAGTTCTTATGATGGGAGACAAAGTAAGGGGAAAAGGTATAAAGATTGACTGATGCATTGATAGGTGCCATTGGGGGAAGTCCCCTTTGGCAAGCATTACAGAGCATAATTGTGCAACTATTTATCAACTAATTTTTTAGTTGAATCTTTTGGGTTTTCCAAGTAGATTATATCATCTGTAAAAGGAGAGGGTTTTATTACCTCATTCCTTCCATTTATTTTTTTCTTTTCTTATTGCTTTTTCTAGGATTTCCAATACCATATTGAATAATATTGGTGACAGTAGATATCCTTGTTTCATATTTGATATGAAAGGAAGGCTTCTAGCTTATTCCCATGACTTATACTGCTTGTTGGCAGTTTTAGGTAAATGCTTTTTATTAGTTTTTTTTTTTTTAAGCAATTGGGGTTAAGTAACTTGCTCAAGGTTACACGGCCAGGTGTTTCTGGGTGGGTGCTAAGTGTCTGAGCCTGGATTCAATCCCAGGTCATCCCGACTCTGGAGCTGATGCTTTTACTCACTGTGCTACCTGGCCGCCCCTGCTTTTTATCAGTTTAAGAGATAGCTTATTTATACATCCTCACTAATTTAAATATTATAGCTGTAACACAAACATGATATTAGGAACCTCTAGATCAGAGAATTTACATTTTTCCATATTCCTTGCTGCTCCTATCCTTACCTAAACTGATATTTGGACACTACCAGCAATAGGTTAAAACTAGAATCTAAAAAGATTGATCAGTATCTGACTTGAAGTATTAGACTTTTTGGTTATTAATTTGATATTTGCGAATATAGTTGTGTAGGCTTAAAAAGTACCTTTTAATTTGGCACTAATTTCACCATTTAACTTCTGGTGTTCATTTATTTCATTCTTAACCTCAGATTCAAATCCCAGAAAGTGAGGAATTTCAGTTCATTACCTATAATTTCTTTGTGATATAAGTTAGTAAATTGTTATGTTGATATATTTAAGGAATTCAAATAACAACTGAAAAATTAAAAAAAAATCTAAATCCATTAAAAAAATATTCGGCATACATAATTATCTGACCTTGTTATTTTTTAAACAAAATTTTCACTAAAAAAAAAAAACTTTTACTCTAGCTACTTATTTCATTATTTACTCTAATTATTTATTTTTAGCTTCTCTTTCCTCCCTTGGAAGGATGAAACTCTGCTAAGGAAGTCTAATACAAAAATTCATTTAGAATTTTTAGAATTCATTTAGAAGTTACCAGATTAAATTCAATTGTGGCACAATGTTCTGGGATGGGATGTATAAATACACTGAGCAATTAACCTCAAAACAATGCATATCAAATAAGTGATTTATAATAAAACTTTTTCAGTTACTAACCATGTTCAAATGAATAACCCTGAGTAAAACTGGCCTATCTCTTTAAGGCAACACAAGATTGACCACAAATTACTCATTTCTTAAGATAATTACTTCTGAAATTCTTTTCCTTAACACTGAACAGAAAATGTTTATGATATTAAACTCACTAAATAATGGAATTATATCCTGATTTCACAAATTCTTAAATCATTGCCTAATTATTCCCATATGTTTGTGAGACACTAAATGGACTTATACAGTGAGAAATAACCAATAAGAGACAGATGATAAGGCCAAATACTCATCTACTCAGTTGTTTAGGATGTAGAAAAGACTATAATTCTATTATCTGCATCTTACTATAGTAGTTTAGATATGCTAGAGTATTAGTCTATGAAATAAAAGTCTAATATCATGTTTATAGTGACCACCTGCCATGATAATCGAAATTTGGCATAAATAGAAAATAGGAATATTGCTATAGTAAGGGGAAAGTACTCATCTATCTTGATGTCAATTCCAGCAGTCAATTGTATTTAGTCAGCCTGGTGGGAAACTTTTCATACAAAAAGAAATGTCATCCTGGGGAAATTGAGTTAGGTAAATACTACTACAACCCATGCCGAGAATTGTTCTCCCTCCCATTCCTGTAAGAACTCCACCTCCAATTTGGAGATGTCAGCCCTATAGGGTTACTGGCATCATGGATCATTTCTTGACTGTGACTCAAAATAAAATCAATTATAATACCATAAGTTCTAACTTTAAAAATCAATTTCCAACAATCATCAGTTTAGGTGGATTCAGTTATTGATGATCACACATGAGTACTGACTATAATCTCAGATTGAAAACAGTAAGAGAGCCATCATAAAAATCATAGCTTAACTTGCCCTGATTAAAGAGATTTGCTATAGAAGAGGGAGAAACATGTATATAACAGCAAGCCCAAGTCTCAGAATGATTACAAGCAGCCAAGTATATGGAACCACATAGGCTGGTTACCAGTCTATACTACAAGTACGCTTCTCTAAATATTGAAAAACAAGGTAAATATTGAAAAACAAACATCAAAACATTTTACCAAAACATGATAGCCTAATACAAAATCGAGTGAGTTATTCAAGACAGCAAACTTATTCTCATTATAGCTGCCAAGGTGATTTATCTAAAGTGTAGTGACTGTTTTCCTACCCACTTCCCTCACCCTCATCTACCTCCATCATAGTCTACTGACTCAGTATCTCAAGATCAAACAGAAGCTACTCTATCTGGCATTGAAAGCACATCATAGCCTAACCCTTTCCTGCTTTATACCCCTCTCCACCTCCACACACTCTATATTCTAGATACCCTGACCTGCTTATAGCTCCTGCATATGACCCTTCATCTCTTGTCACTGTGTCTTTGTATTGACTGTCCCCAATGACTGGCATGCTTTTCTTTTTCAACTCTCCATCTTAGTTTCACTGTCTTCTTTCAAGACTCACCACAAACCCTACTTGCCCTAGTCTCCTTAGCCATTAATGCCTTCCTCTTTTAGACTTCCTTTACATACTCTGTATATATATATATATATATATATATATATATATATATGTGTGTGTGTGTATGTATATATGTGTGTGTATATATATATATATATAATTTGTATATAGCCCTGATACTTATATTTTCTCCCCCATTTAACAGTGTACTGTACTCAAAAGCAGAGACTGTGGAAATGTTTGTCTTTCTTTGTTTTCCCAGCACTTAACATGGTATTGTACTATACAGTACATGATAAATAAATGCTTGCTGACTGATTGGCTGAATCCTCTCAAAACACTGAAAAAAACAGTTAAGCAAAACCAATTAACATGGAGACAGTGTAGTATTAGTAGTTCCCCACTTCTCTCCCAAGACAAGGGAAGTGTGCTTAATCATTGGTTCCCTGTACTAAGATCAGTTGTTACAATTAGCTGGAGTTCAGCTGCCTTTCAATATTATTTTTGTCTACTTTATTACAGTCATTGTGCATGTTATAACCTGATCCTGCTTACATTACTCTGTCATTATAAAAGTCTTCATGCTTCTCAATCTTTCTCAATCATTTTGTTTTTAAGATTGTAATATATATTATATTCATAGATAATAATTTGTTCCACCATTCCCCAGTAATTGGATATTCTTTCATTTACAGGTTTTTTTTCTAACACAAAAAGTGCTGTCATGACTATTTTTGAAAATATGTTACCTTGTTGCTTTTAAGCTCATTTGGATATATGGCCTATTATAAAGTATAATGCAATCAAGTATCATGATATTATATGATATATCATATATGATGTTACATGATATTATAATATAATTAACATAACAGCATATGATATCTAATAAAATGTAATGTATGCACATCAGAATATATCATAATATAATGTGATGATATAATATGATGATATGAATGAGATCTCTGAATTGAAAGGTGTGACAGTTTAGTAACTTTTTTGGAATAATTCCTAATTGATTCTGAGTGATGTGACTAATTCAAAACTTCAGTGACAATGAATTAGTATTAATCTTCTCATAAGTCTTTCTAACACTGGCACATAATGAGCACTAAAGAAGTTATTTTCCATTAATTCATTTTCATTGGCTAACATCTTTGGTAGTTTGATAGGAGTAAGGTTAAACTTTAGAGTTGTTTTACACTGCACATGCTATTATTAGTTGATTTGGAGCATTTTTTCATATATTTGTTGAAAATTTAAAATTCTTCTAAAATGGCTTGTTCTTATCCTTTAGAAACTTTTCTATTTAGAAATGATTTGGTCTTACATATTTATGTGGTTTCCTATACGTCCTTAGTATAAGGGCATTTTTTTTTCCAGAGAAGTTTAATGAAAAGATTTCCCATTAAATATTTTTCTTTTAATTCTAGTTGAATTATTTTTATTCATGCAAAAGCTTTGCGGTTGTTTTTTTTTTGTTTTTTTTTGTTTTTGCTTTTTGGAGGGCAATTGGGGTTAAGTGATTTGCCCAAGGTCACACGGCTATTTTTTGTGTTAAGTATCTGGGGCTGGATTTGAACTCGGGTCCTCCTGACTCCAGGGCCAGTGCTCTATTCACTGTGCCACCTAGCCACCCCCAAAGCTTTGAGTTTTATATATTCAAAATGATCTATTTTATAATTTATTATTTCCTCTATCAATTTTTCTTCAGAATTTTTCTATTATCCATAGGTCTGAGTTCAAATTCTGCCTCAGACACTTGCTATCTATGTGACCTGGGCAAATCACAGCTTCTTGCATGTTCAGTTTCCTCATATGGTTATGGAATTATTTGATGTATCACTTGGGGAGGAAAAGGGAAGAACCAAATGAGGAGCTTGGGAAGCAAATTATAGTCTAGCATGAAGACAAGATAGAATAGTGATGAGAAACTTCAATTATCTGGACACCTGCTGGACTTTTTGTTGCCAAAAGCAGAGCAGCTAATAATTTCTCAACTTGCCTTAATAATAATTTCATCCTTCTAAAAGCCACTCTGTCAAGAACTTCACAAATATTTCATTTAGATCCTGTTGTAATCCCCATTTTAATTTGTTTCAGTCATTTTATCAGTTGTGTCTAATTCTTTGTGACCTCATTTGGGATTTTCTTAGAAAAGATACTGGAGGTGTTTGTCATTTCTTTCTCCAGCTAATTTTGCAGATGGGATAACTAAGGCAAATAAGGTTAAATGATTTGTCCAGGGTCACACATCTAGTAAGGCTGGATTTGAATCAGGTCTTCCTAACTCCAGGTCTAGCACTCTATCCACAGAGCCATCTAGCTGCATCTCAAATAGCTCTCCCATTTTATTAATAATAATAATTATAACTCATTTTATGTGGCACTTATTATGCTCCTAGAACTGTGCTAAGCACTTCACAATTATCATCTCATTTGATATTCATTACAATCTTAGAAGGTAGCCTCTATTATTATCCCAGTTTTACAAATGAGGAAACTAAGGCAAACAGGGGTTAAGTGACTGGCCCAGGGTGACACAACTAGTAAGTACATATGGGTAGATTTGAACTCAGAACTTCCTCACCCTAGGCCTATCCACTAACAAATCTTAGAAAAATATTCTGCTACTGCTAATTCTAACTGCCTTCTGAAGTATTCTAGAAGTACTTTGATTATGCTAAAAGTTCATAGCATCATAACTATAGAGCTGCAATGAATTAGGTCATCTATCCAACACATTCATTTCATAGAGGGGGAAAACTGAGGCCCATGGAGATTAAGGGACTTGGACAAAAATCACAAAGCTAGCAAGCAGCAGAATTAGGATTTAAACTCAGGCCCTTTGATTCCAAATTTAGGGCTCTTTCCATGGAGACATCAGAGTTGCTCCTAATCATTGCTGAAACTCCAACAATATTTTCTGGGTCTGCAAATACCAGGTCTATGGTCCCTACTTTCTCCCTGACTTCTATAATTTTCATAGGGAATTCCAGAACCACTATGGCATAATTCAAATATAGGGAATTCTTTTTACTCAGATAATAAAAAGTTCATCACCCTATGTAGTTGATAGAATTATAGGTAGCAAATGTCTATTATAAAATGACTAGTATATACATGTATTTTAGGACCCTTTGTTCAACAGAGCAGGACAACACATTTTCAATCTTCACTCTTAATATTATATGGGATCTTATGAGTCCAGTCAAAAAGGGTGCAGGCAAAGGTTAGTGGGAAATGCACTGATTATTTTATTTTATTTTTTTGCCGTATAAGAAAAGTCCTCGATGCCATCCTTATTTTATTTTTGCTTTTTCGAGGGCAATTGGGGTTAAGTGACTTGCCCAAGATCACATGGCTAGTTTTTGTGTTGTGTCTGAGGCCAGATTTGAACTCAGGTCCTCCTGATTCCAGGGCCGGTACTCTATTCACTGCACCACCTAGCCAGCCCCCATCCTTATTTTCTAATGCTGGTCTAGTGACCCTTAACTTCTGACTGAAGGATTATTCTCTTGAGGGCATTTGACATAACTGAATTAATATATGAATGATAATTTATTAAATTTTTACTATATGCCATATATTAATTATTATGGGTACAAATGCAAAAAATAACAGAGTCCCTGTCCTTAAAAGGTTTAAATTCTCATAGGCTAATACAATACCTATAAAGAAGAGGAAGCTAGGGAGAGAATATATTTATCTGGGAAGTCACAGGCCTTCTAGCAATAGTAATGTTGATTTTATTATTAAACCCAGAGCTAGAGGCGAAAAAGAAGAGGAAAAAGAAGCTATGTGCAAGGTAGAATGATATGAAGATGACCAAAAAGAAGTAGACTGGGATTTCTCTGGGTCCACATGTGGAAAACTCTCAACAAACAAGAGCCTGGGATTGGATCTAGAGTGCCAGGTGACCAAGGTGGAGCAAGACAGAATGGGATGAAACATTGGTATGCCTTGTTTTTCTAAAATTTGACTATGTTTGCTGGTTGTTTGTCTAAGCAGTTTGCTTTCCTTATGAGGATCTTCAAAAACATCTCAAATGCAGGCATCCTCTCCCCAGTCTAGTCAGGGGGCTCTGCCTCTCAGGAGATAGGCTAGAGAAAAGCTCAAGCCTCCCTATGCAAAGCCAAACATGGAGCCTGGAACACGAGAAACACTCAATAAATGCTGATTGAATTGGCCTGGATTTCAGCACAGCACGTTTGAAAGTCAATATCTGCCTGAATTTTGTTCAGGATAATATAAAACAGGAAGAGAGAATCAATCCATCTTTAACCCATTGAGGCTGCCATCTAAGTGTCTAATCCAATGCCTTTATAAATCAGTGACTTCAACTGTGAGATGCCTGGATCCCAAAATCCCATGATCATCATCCTACTGCAGTATTTTTAAGGAACAGAGCTCCTGGTCAAGCAGAGAGATTTCAGGCCTTACTCTAAGAAAAGAGGAGACTCACTTAATGGGGCAACTGCTTTCTAGTTTCTTAGAGACCTAGAAAATATCCCTTGTTTAAACATTGTGTTTTCTATTCTGATTTCTTTCCCCAGATTAATTTAATCCCCTACTGAAACCAAGACACAAAAACAAATAAATGGAAGTTCGATAAATAGAGCTAGATTTTTCCTGGTGTGGGGCAGGGATGCATCTGATAGAAATGCTGCTCAGGGTGTGTCATTAATCTGAGGGAAAGAAAGACTATGGCTGATGGATTTATTCACATTTGAAAGAAGAAAGTATGGAGACGGTCTAAAAGAGGACTGTCAGTTGACTTTGGTAAAGATGATAATGAAAATTATATAGATTAAGTCTGTGTAATCAGAATGTGCAAAAATATCCAACAGACTTTGTTCTCTGATGAAGAAAAATAAGCAGTAGTTATTCTTCCAAAGGCAGTATCTAATAGCCAATCAGTAACCTTTCAAATACACTACAACACACACACACACACACACACACACACACACACACACACACACATGCAGATCTATCACCAAAAAAACAAACCAAAAAACACATAAACAAGAATAGGAGTGACTTTAACTGGTGTTAAAATCTAGGTGATCTTCTCATCCCAATTATTCCCAAGGTCTTTTCCTTCTGTATGAATATGAGAAAGTCCATAATAGCCTCAGGGTATATTATCAAGTCCTCAGGGACTTGGGAATTGAAAAGGACATCAAAATTAAATGACTTAGGGGCCTGATTCAAAGGATAACCAAATTTGGGCCAAATCCCTTTTTAAGGGGCTGAGTAAAATGTTTTACTCTCATGGGTAAATGACAATTTGAGTGGAATTTGCTTTGTAGTTTTGATCTTTCCTCTCTTGGTGACAATTGCAAAATAATTTTGTGTTTTTTAAAAGAATAATAAAATCAGATTTTATGTTATCATGTTTGATTTGTATTATATATCTATTCAATGATTATTAAAAAGAATACAGATCCACTGAATGTGACATCTTTAAGAAATAATTAAACTTCAATCCAATACTCTTATATGGAAAGAAAAGTTATTTAAAAATTAGGAAGCTCTTACATTATGATTCCTTTTTCAGAAGCAATATTGACTATAATTTTGCTGTGATGTTTTTAGACTTGGTAAAAATTTCAAAACCAATTACACAAAAATTAGAATTTTTCAAGGTGAAGAGTATAACATTAAAATAGTGTCCATAAGTCATGACTTTGATTTGTCTTCTGATTAAGTATTCTTTTCTCAAAAGAATCTCTTTCTTTGCAATGTCAATAAGGAGTTACTTCTTTTGGGAGAAATGATATGCATTTTTGCCAAGGCAATCAAGGAAACAAATCATATGGATGAATTTAAGCCCTGTGGTATGATACTTTACAAGGAAAATGCTGACTTACATTAAACTAGAGTGAAGCAAATAACGCTAATATTACGCATAATTACCAAATCCATTATAACTGTGCCATCATACATCTTAGTAAAAAATACTGGAGGATAGCATTAGTAAGGTTTGTAAATCATTTCAGACACCATTCAGACACCATTCAAAGTTACAATATATTGTAAAAGGGATTTTTTTTCAAATACAAGCCTTCATCATAGTATCTAACTATTCACATTCACATTAGAAAGAATCCACAGGCTTATTTCATCTTCTTTTATGCAGGTGTGCAATGCTAAGAATCTGAGGGGTTGGCAAGAGCACTTTTTGTAGATTTCACCAGATTCATAGTTTGAGGGGCCTGCATCATCTATATGAGGCTATATGGAGTATATGTGGGGCTCATCAATTCCAGGGTGTCTTAAAGCAAAAGCAGAGTTCTTACAATGCAATATTCAAGTCCTTTCAGCAGGTGAAGCCAAGGATTAGGTGGGAGGAAAAGGTTCAGCTACTCTTCAATTTGTAATATCACCTTGGTTTTTCCTGCTAACTGGATTCACAACTATCTATATTAATAAGAAGAAAGGAATCCATAAAATATTAATTATACGCAATGTTGAAAAATGACTTGCTAATTCTCTTTGAGGATGCATTGTAAAGTTTTTTTCTTTTAAATTTATTTATTTTTAGTTTACAACATTCAGTGACACAAGTTTTTGAGTTCCAAATTTCCCCTTTCCTTCCCCCCCCAAGACAGCATGTAATCCAATATAACTTCTACATATACCTTCACATTAAACATTTTTTCACAATAGTCAAGTTGTAGAGAATTATAATCGATGGAATGAACCACGAGAAAGAAAGAAAATACCATGCTTCTATCTGCATTCAGACTCTGGATGTAGATAGCCTTTCCCATCATGAGTTTTTTGGAGTTGTCTTAGAACCTTGTATTGTTGAGAAGAGCCAAGTCTATCAAAATTAGTCATCACAGAAAAAATATGTATGTAATTGTGTGCAATGTTCTCCTGGTTCTGCTCCCCTCAGCATCAATTGATATAAAGCTTTCCAGGTTATTATGAAGTCCATCTTCTCCTCATTTCTTATAACACAATAATATTCCTTTACATTCATATACCACAACTTGTTTAGCCATTCCCAAATTGATGGCATCTCCTTGATTTCCAATTCTTTTCCACCACAAAAAGAGCTGTTAGAAATATTTTTGTGCATACGGGTCCTTTTCCCACTTGTATGATCTCTTTGGCATACAGTCCTAGAAGTGGTATGGCCAGATCAAAGGGTATGCAAATCTTTCTAGCCCTTTGGGCATAGTTCTAAGTTGCTCTCCAGAATGACTGAATCAGTCCACAACTCCACCAGAAAGAGGCATTGTAAAATTTCCGCTCTTCTGGAACTTACAAAAAAAATAGAACAGATCATATTGCAGAGAAAAACAAAATTTACTATTCCAGCTATAGAATTTTATTCCAAAACTGATCTTATTCCCACATATAGTAATTGATGGATTTATTAAGTACGGTGATGTTAGGCATATTAGATTTTCTCCAACTGATCCATTAGGCATAGACCTGACTAGCAGTTCTTCTATGGCAGGACAGAAATTAGTTTGACACAGTGCAGGGAGTTAATTTGGGGAGGGGAAAGCAAAAACAAACAAACAGAAAGCCAACCATCATTAAGATGATTAAAAAAAATTTCTCCGGGGGCGGAGTCAAGATGGTGGAGTAGAAGCAGGACCTCCCCACTGCTCCGGCTTCCACCTTCCCCAATCCATGTAAAAAGGGGACTCTAAACAAAATTTGGAGCTCAGAACCCACAAAATGACACAGAGAAGCCAACCTCCCACTGAAGACAGCCCGGCAGGCTGGCAGGAATCAGCCAGCCCAGTGCTCTGAGAGCCAAGCCCAGCCACACAGAGGCTTTAGCCCCAGGGTGGGCCTGACCAGTACTGGCCTGAGGGACTCCAGATCAGCAGCAGCTGTGGCCATTTCCAGATTTATCAACACATAGATGTGAAGGACAAAGTGAGAGGTCAGTGCAGTCTGGGCTTTGGGACCTAGTAAGTGGAAGTACATTGGCTTTTGCCCCTGGGGCAAGAAGCTGCTGAGATGCCAGTACAGCCAGCCAGCACCACGTGGCAGCTTCAGCTCCTGGCCTGCAGAGTGTAGGGGGACCAAGCACCAGTCTGAGGGGTAATTGCTCTTGCTCTAACCTGCTTGGATCTGGATTGCAGTCTAGGGTAGTGGTCCTGGGGTGTGGGTCCTGCTTGCCAGAGCATCTGGAGGCCTCAGAGAGGGCACCCATCTAATGCCTCTGGCAGCTGAGAAAACCCCAGCATTTGGGATGAAAGCTCCCCTGTCTGGTGGCAGAGTCCTATTGTGGCTAAAAGCCCAGAGGTCAAGTGACTGAGGGGTAACATGACCAAGCAAAGGAAACAAAGCAGACAGATGATTCCAACATCAGACTCCTATTTTGGGGACAAAAAGGAGCAAAGCATGGAATAGGAGGAAGACAGTGAAGTCAGAACTACTGCACCAAAAGCTTCAAAGGAAAATACAAGCTGGTTACAGGCCATAGAGGAACTTAAGAAGCAGATAAGAGAAGCAGAGGAAAAGTTGGGAAGAGAAATGAGAACAATGCAAGAAAATTATGAAATGAGAGTCAACAGCCTGACTGAGGAAAATAACTACTTAAAGAATAGACTAACTCAAATGGCAAAAAAGGCTTAAAAAGACAATGAGGAGAAGAATGCCTTAAAAAGCCAAATTTGTTAGATGGAAAAAGAATCTCAAAAGCTCAATGAGGAGAATCATTCCTTCAGAATTAGATTGGAGCAAATGGAAGCTAATGACTTGATGAGAAATCAAGATGCTGTTAAACAGATCCAAACAAATGAAAGAATAGAAGGTAATGTGAAATATCTCATGGGAAAAACCACTGACCTGGAAAATAGATCCAGGAGAGATAATTTAAAAATTATTGGACTACCTGAAGGCCATGATCAAAGTAAAAACCTAGAAATCATCCTCCAAGAAGTTCTGAAAGAAAACTGCCCTGATGTTCTAGAACCAGAGGGCAAAATAGAAGTTGAAAGAATCCACCAATCACCTGCTGAAGAAAATCCCAAAAAGAAAACTCCTAGGAATATTAAAGCCAGGTTCCAGAATTTCCAGATTAAGGAGAGAATATTACAAGTATCCAGGAAGAAACAATTTGAATATTGTGGAAACACAATCAGGATAACCCAGGATCTGGCAGCTTCTATACTGAGGGATAGAAGGGCTTGGAATATGATATTCTGGAGGGCAAAGGAGCTGGGATTAAAACCAAAAGTCACCTACCCAGCAAAATTGAGTATCATGTTTCAGGGGAAAATATAGTCATTCAGTGGAATAGAGGACTTTCAAGCATTCTTGCTGAAAAAAACAGAGTTGAATAGAAAATTTGACATTCAGATACAAGAAGCATGAGAAGGTAAACAGGGAAAAGAAATCATAAGGAACTTTTCAAGGCTGAATTACTTACATTACTACATGGAAAAACAATAATTGTACCTTATGAAACTTTTCTCAGTAGTTGAAGGGAATAGAAATATATATATATATATGTCTATATATGAGGGTCTATATGAATACATATGTGAATGTGTGTACATATGTTTACAGGTATACGAAGACAGAGGGCACAGGACCAATTTGTAGCAGCAGGCACCCAAAGCATCCTCATGGTGGCTGCCCATACAGGTTCTTGGATCTGCTTTGTTAAAGGAAAGCAACTCAAAATGGGTTAACAAGCTTATTTTAATCAGTCAAACATATATCGTTTACCTCGTTCAGGGGAAAAAGGTCAGCACCCCAAACTTCAAAGTATACAGGCAGAAATATCTAGACAGAAACAGATCAAGTAGACAGCTTTCCAAATTGTCCAACCATTACATCCATACCCAATCAACATCTGGGTTTCAAAGCCGGGGGGCTCTGTACAACGGCTTCGGCTTCGCAGAATCCATATCAAATCACAGAAGGCTTCTCAAAGTGAGCCCCAAAACAAAGCCTCACAACAGGGCTTATATAGCCTTCTCCTGGCTCAGAGAATGTAACAACCTTTTGGACCCACTGACCAATCAAAAAGTATCAACTGAAAAACAAGCCTCCAACCCCGGGCTCCAGGTGCACTCTAGCCTAGGGGCAGTGAAGATCTTTAAATTTACATTCCCATTACACAATTTAACAGGAAGGGATGATACTTAAAAGGTGAAATTAAGAGGTGAGAGAGGAATATAATGAGAGGAGATGGGGAGAGACAGAATGGGGTAAACTATCTCATATAGAAGAGGCAAGGGAAGGGACTGGGTCAACCTTATTCCCATTGAATCTGGCTTGAGAAGGGAATGAAATACACACTAAATAGGGTATCTTATGCTCCAGGAGAGTATGGGGGGAAGGGGATAAGAGGGGGTTTGATGGAAGGGCGGGCAGGCTGGGGGGGAGGGAAGTTGGAAGCCCCCACTTTTGAAAAGGGATGGGATCAAAGTAGAGAATAGAGCAAGTGGGAGGTGGGATAGGAGGGAGGGAAATAGTCAGTCTTTTACAATATATCTACTATGTTATTGTTTTGCATTTGCCACACATGTACAACCTATACTGAACTGCTTATCTTCCCAGTAAGGGTGGGTGACAAGGGAGGAAGGGAATGAATCTGGAATTTAAAGTTTTAAAATCAAATACTCAAATATATGTATATATATGTGTGTGTATGTGTGTGTACATATATACATATATAATATTTAATAATATATAATATACATATATTATTAATACTATTTTACATGTAATTGGGAAATAAAATATACAGGCTCTGGGGCATAGAAATCTACTGGAAAAGTCGAACAGGGGTATGGGAGAAAATATGGGAGAAAGCAGATTGGAGGAGGGGATATCCTGTGGGACTGCTATGTTGGGGCAGTGGGTAGGGGAAAAATGGGGAGAAAATTTGTAACTCAAACCTGTTGGAAATGAATGATGTAAATCAGAAGTTAATAAAGCATTTGAAAAGAAAACAAAAAAAAAATTCTCCTAACAATGAACCATAAAGCTGCCATAAACTTCTTCTTAACTTTCAACATTGAGTATGTGGTGGGTGAAAAATGAAATGACTGAGGAAACAAAAGTATGAGGTTCTAAAGCATACTAAATTATCAAACAGTGCCTGACAATTGTCTAACAAATCAAGATCAGCTGCCTTCCTCAACTTTGTCACTGGACCCTGAATATTGGGTGGGGGCAGATTTATATACATTAAAAACAACTAAATAAACAAGGACAATTAATTAAAAGGAAACAACAAACTGAAGCATATAATCACATAATCTGATTTCTAATTGGAAGAAAGATTAGGAACTTTCCCATTTGCAAGGGAGACAATATTTCCTGGAATCAGAAAAAGAATGTCTGCAAATGATCCAAGGAACATGGAAACCATAAGTGATTTTATGAGTATGGGTAAGTTTTTACATGAGACATATTCATTGCTTGAGATATATAATTGTAATCAAAACTCCCTTTCTTTGGATCTGACTGAGTTTTTGGTTAGCATAAAGTTGGTCCTTACTTAAGGGTCTCTAAGCAATAGATGGGGTGGTCCAGTTTCCCAGCCATGCATAGCTACGTTCAAACAATGCAGTAAATCTTTCTCACAGGTACCACAATTGAATAAAGTTTTCTCACAAGACAGACATGGGACTAGACCCATAATTGAATAGGAAGGGAACTGAGCTAGCTCTGAAATTGAGTCATAAGATGGAGTCAGTATGGTTCACTAAATTCCTGCTACCACTTGCTGCTCTAATCCCCTCAACTCCCTCAGGTGTAATACCGATGGTGAGAAATGTCTATCTTAATCACTAACCTGTAGTGTCAACTGCACCATGGGCTGCCTAAACTAGTCATTTCTACTATCAAGATCTTATGGTAGAGACTGACTTGCTTACCTTGCCAATACAGACAAACAAAGCTCTAAAGAGGGGCCCTGCTAACCCAAGGTATGCCAATATGAAGCCTATAGTTAATATCCTTGACGCTAGAGAGAACCCAGAAACTCAGACAAGAGCAAACTGGGACTGGAAACCTCTTTTTAATGAGAGAAAAGCAGTCACTGGGAGTATCCTAGAGACTAAGGATACTGTCAGTGCCACCTACACTTAGTACAGTCTGTTAAAGAGTGACATATCTGCTCAAAATGAAGCTAAGGAACCACTAATCATGACACAAATATTGAAGGAACTTCATGTTGATAACAAGGAAAGGCTTGCTTTGTGGGAGTGATGGCCTCTGTTCTGACCTCCCCAACTGATCACTTCCACAATGGATCCTATATAGCATTCACAAGGCACTACATTGGAAGCCCTAGTTGCTGAACTGGTAAACACTATTACAAATGGGTAATGTAGTTTCTTCTACTAATTTTTCTTCACCTTTCCAGATACTTTCCCTCATTCTTTAAAGTATTTATTAACAAGTCCTCATATCATTTTTGACACCATCTGTGGCTTCAGCTATGTGTGATTTCAATGCCATGGAAAAAGACGCCCCCTGGTGTCCTTCCTCCCACCCTTGCCCCAGCCTGCCTCCTTTTGTATGGGTCTTCCCCTTTATATTGTATGATTTTTTTTTTTTTAAGCAATCGGGGTTAAGTAACTTGCTCAAGGTTACACGGCCAGTTATTTCTGGGTGTGGTGCTCAGTGTCTGAGCCTGGGATTCGATCTCCAGGTCGTCCCAACACTGGAGCCGGTGCTCTTACTCGCTGAGCCACCTGGCCGCCCCTTATATTGTATGATTTTTGAGTGCAGCTGCTATCTTTCTTTTTCTTAATTGTATGCCTAGTGCTTAGCATTGTGTCTGGCATGTAGTATGTGCTTAATAGATGTGCATTAGATTGGTTTCCTTGGTGTAGAGAGGTCCCAGTAAGATGACTCTCTTTATGAACACAAGTTCAGGACTCCAGTCACTATATCAGGCTACTTTTCCACAGTTTTTTTTTTTTTACTAGAAACAAAGTTTGAATATTATCTAAAATTTATTAGTTATAAGAAAACCAAAACCCTGAATAGTTTGTGTAAATGATAACTGTATTGTACTATCTATTTTGTTTTCTCCTTTGCCCAGAAACTTCTGTACTATAGCTATTCTTAGACAACTACAATATGACTTATAAGTATACTTTGTTCTCATACCACTCTATAAAATACTCACTTTTAAAAATTTTAGTTCATTGAGCTGCAACCTTTACCAACATATCAGGGTACCCTGGCAGAATGACACTGGAGGGAATTAGTTGCTCAAAATTCCTTCAACCTAATGCAGCAGATCATGGCTAATTTCTCAGTAGCTCATGGAAATTAGCCCTTTAGCCACTTATTGGACATTCAGAGATGTTATGACAGCAATATTCTTTTTTATCTCTCTTCCAGCAAACTGGTAAATAGAGCCTTTGAAGCTCAAGGGGTTTTCACGTAGACTCAGTAACTGGATACAAAATTTACATCTCTTTCATGTATACTTGGAAGATCCATTCCAATAGAAGGCAAGAAAAAGGTGAGGGTGTCAACAGTGAAACTTTGAGAAGCATTACAACATTCTGAATGAGATTCTCCTTGGGATGATGGAGGGCATTCATATTAGTGACAAGATATCTTCATGGAGCAGAGGCTTCAAATTATTGCCAGACTTCCTGATGAGGGTCAAAATGAAAATAGAAGACCTACAAAAAATTCCTAATATTAGAGTTCAAATAATTTATCTATAAAATTAGCATGAGAAGATCATTTCTCTTCATGGTAATTTCTGTGGATAATTTACAAATATCCCCACAAGATTTTTTTTCCTTTAGTTCACAGGCCCAAATCCCAAAGTAAATAGTAATTGTTTCTCTTTTGACCATAAAGCCGGAGGGTCTTCCCTAATCATTGACTTTGCCTCAGTCAAAGTAAGATGTTGGAAAGACCTTAGCTTAAAAAAGCCAAGGTCTATTATCTAACACCATATACCAAAATCAAGTCTAAATGGGTGCATGATCTAGGTATAAAGGTTGATACTCTAAACAATCTGGGAAAGCAAGGAATAGTTTACCTGTCAGATCTGTGGAGAGGGGAAGACTTTATGACCAAACAAGATTTAGAGAGCATAATAAAATGCAATATGGATAATTTTGATTACATTAAATTGAAAAGCTCCTGTACAAACAAAGCCAAGGTAACCAGGATTAAGAGAGAAGTGGAAAATTGGGAAAGAATTTTTACAACCTATGTCACCGATAAAGGACTCATTTCTAAAACATACAGAGAATTGAGTCAAATCTATAAGAATACAAGTCATTCCCCAATTGATAAATGGTCAAAGGATATGAAAAGCCGGTTTACAGAGGAAGAAATTAAAGACATTTATAAGCATATGGAAAAATGCTCTAAATCACTATTGATTAGAGAAATGCAAATCAAAAAAACTCTGAGGTACCACATCTCACCAGTCAGATTGGCTAAGATGACAAAACAGGAAAATGACAAATGCTGGAGAGGATGTGGACAAATTGGAACACTAATGCATTGCTTGTGGAGTTGTGA
Source organism: Petaurus breviceps papuanus (assembly GCF_028583685.1). Taxonomy (NCBI): domain Eukaryota; kingdom Metazoa; phylum Chordata; class Mammalia; order Diprotodontia; family Petauridae; genus Petaurus; species Petaurus breviceps. The sequence goes on from NW_027185903.1 coordinate 26,207,291, forward strand.
ACTGATCCAACCATCCTGGAAAGCAATCTGGAATTATGCCCAAAGGGCTATAAATAATTTCATACCCTTTGACCCAGCAATACCACTTCTGGGGTTTTATCCCAAAGAGTTCATAGAAGTGGGGAAAAGACCCCTATATACAAACATATTTATAGCAGCTCTTTTTGTGGTGGCAAAGAATTGGAAATTAAGGGGGTGCCCATCAACTGGGGAATGGCTAAACAAGTTGTGGTATATGCATGTTATGGAATATTATTGTGCTATAAGAAACAAGGAGCAGATGGACTTCATATTTACCTGGAGTGGCTTATATGATCTGATGCTGAGTGAGAAGAGTAGAGCCAGGAGGAATTTGTACACAATTACAGACACAATGTATGTGTTATGACCAACTTTGATAGACTGGACTCTTAGTAGTCCAGAGTCATAAGTCAAACCCAAAAGACTCATGATGGAGAGAGATGTTTACACCCAGAGGAAGAACTGAAATTGAACCCAGATTGAAGCAAACTACCTGCCCTTTTTTGTTTTCTTGTTTGGTTTTGTTTCCTCTTTCCCGTTCTTCATTCCATCTGTTACAATCCTTCTTTATAACCTGACTAATGCCTAATGTGAAAGTATTTGCAGATACTATACTTGATTGTATGCTGTCATGGGAGGAGGGTATGGGGGAAGGGAGAGAAAATTTGAAACTCACGGAATTGTGGTAATGAATCTTGTAAATTAATAAAGACCAAAAAAGAAAAAAGGCCAAGGTCTACCACTGAGTCCTGGGTCATCTCCAGTAGTCCCGACTATATCTGGTCACTGGACCCAGATGGCTCCAGAGGAGAAAGTGAGACTAGTGACTTTGCACATCATTCCCTCACTTAAATCTAATTCACTTGTAAGTCATGGAATCAACTTACTGATTTGTCCCCTTTGAGAACGAAAAATAAACCACAACCCAATACTAGATTGTTACAGAATATTTAACCTGCTCTGCTTTTATGACCTATGGCAGTTCACCCTTCTGTAAGCAACCTAGTGGCCCTCCACTTCCAGGGGTTCACCATGTTGTTGCCAAAAAATGAAGACACCTGATGTGCTTTAGCCCTATTACAGCTTGGATTCTCAACCTCAAATAATTCACCAGCTTTGGTCTCCCCAGCAATGGGGACTACAGGTATGTCCCACCATTCTCAGTCACCAGAGTTCCTTCTATAATATTAAATACTCTGGAATGTGAAACACATTTTCTGCCATGCTTGGCCATTATTCAGTTCTGTTCAAGCTCAGTGGTGACTAAAAGACATCAATATTTATTGATCTGAATTCCAGAGTGACAACTGAAGTGTGAATGCAATTAAAACAGAAATTAGCTCCTCATGAAATTATGATCCTATACTCTTTCAACCAATGTTATCAGGTCAAACAACTTCATAAATAAATCAACTCTTATCTTATTGCTTCTAGAGCAGCAGCACATCACAATAAGTAATGGTTCATAAAACCACACCCTGATAAAACCATATGGGCAGATGAGCTGAACCAGAGAGTAACTGACAGGCCTTAAACCCATGGTGAGTTAGGGAAATGTCTACCTCAAGCATGTGAAGACAACCCCTACTGGAATGGGTAGATGAATACAATTTGTTTCAACAGCCATGATGGTGACTGAAGCACTTAAAGATTGGTCAGCCGTCAAAGACATTAAGGTCAAGCACTGTATCCCAGACCATCACAAGTCATCTTGGCTTTTTCCCTACCATTGAATTCTGATGACCCTGGAAGAGAGAGAGACAACTTTGCCTCACTTAATCCAATTCACACATGAGCTAAGATATCACCTATCATTCACTTTTTTACCCCAACATTTTGAGGTCATTGGTCCTCTTCCAAAATGAAGGACAAACAACAAAACTCTTTTCCTTTGTAGGTTTCTGCAGTCATCCTTGTGAGTCTTCTATATGTCTGGGAAAGTGGAGCTGGGGTATCAAAGAGAGCTGAAGGCTGGCATGTGTAGACTTTCCTTGATGTATCAGGAGATTTCATGTTGGATGATACAAATGTATGAAACTACTATGAATATTCACTTAAAGAAATTGTAGCTGGTGCCATCTAATCATAAGAGGCAAAGAAAAAATATGGTGCATATTCCTGGTAGCAATGCTTCCTGGACTTATAGCCAAACTTGACCAATTAAATTATTATTAGAGAGAAAAATGAAAGTTTAGAATCTTTACATAGAATGTTGGACTATCTCCATTTGTATGTGAGTGGTAATGGAGATTAGAAGTTACTGTGTTTAGAATCAAGAACCAGATTACCACATATGTGACCATGAGAAAGTCACTTAAGATGTTTTAGGCAACTCCCTATGACTAATCTGCTAATCAGTCAACCAACAAATATTTATTTAAAATTGATGTATACTATGTGAGAAACAGTATAGCGTAGTAGCAGTCTTAAATGGCAGGAAGTCTTGGCTCAAAGTCTCATCTCTGCCATATACTCATTGTGCGATCCTGAACAAATTGTTTAGCCTCTTAGTGACCCAGGCAGCTCTCTAAGACTTTAACTTCCAGAGCAGATGATAATTTACACTGGGAAAGCAATTCTCTTCCCTATAAATTCCCCATACCAATGAAATCACAGGTCTGGTGGAAAAAATGTTTCTGGCACTGTGCTAGGTACAAGGGAAATAGAGAAAATTGAAAGCTATACCCTGGCTGTGATGTGCATTGATGGAAGGGATTTTCATACCTGGAGTTCCTTGTGCTTACAAAAGCTTTTGTGTGTTCCAATGTACAGGATGTTCCAAAAGTCTTGACATAGTCTTAAAGTATTAAAACTTACTACTTGTGTGTGTGTGTATAAACATAAATGTGTATTTATTACATATATTACATACACCTATTATATAAAAATATATTTTATAACTACACATACTTATATATTACATATCCATATCCATATATTATGTAACTGAATATATATGCCTGCATGTAATACAAACATGAGGCAGTGCTAAACAAGTAAAAAAGAAATAGATATCATTGTAGGTTATACCTATGAAACAAGTTGAATCAGTGTTCCAAGTGAAGTCACTTAAACTTTCAGTGCTATTAACAAATCTCTAACACTGTGTTACAAAGAAGATCCTACCTTCAGTGGTAGGACTGGTGCTCTGAATGTGCAAATATAATTGATTCAAGAGTAATTCCCATGTCAGTGATGAATCATTTCCCAAATATTAAATATAATCTATTTAATTTTGTGATGTCATTTTGTACTCACCATATTCAATGCTTCCTTTACACTTGTATTTTGAAGAAAGTATTCCTGATAAATAGGAATAAGGATTATGTACAGTTCATAAGCATTTGGTGTTTCTCATTTGACACTCCTAAAACACATTTCCAACCCATTTTTCATTACACTCTCCTGTGCCTATTTCTGCACTGAAGTCATTGAATACCAAAGTTCAAGTTGGTTTCATTTTGGGAGTTTTGTCATTTCTTCATAAAATGTCTTTATCTTCTCTCCATGTGTGTGCCTAAGATGCAACTATTTTCATGGTTGTTTTGGGCAAACATTTATCATGAGAACCATGAGGTAATCAGGTAGCCCATGAAGTGATTTTTAAATTGCCTTTGGAAGTACAACCAAATTAATTTCACCAATGTCTTCATTTGCATCTCTGAAGAGAATCTTGTGAGCTGTTTTTCCATTTGTTCGCAACCTCCTTCTGCCTCCTGGTATAATGTTTGTGAGAAGCCTAGGATCACTACAATTCAGTATGTAAGTGATATGGTCACTTATCAGTTACTAGACAAGGATCTCCATGGAGAATGTCAACAACTAAGACTTAGGGAATTTTGTATTTCTCTTTCCTTTTGTTCATGGGTTGTTATAGGCAAAGAATTCATGATCAAGTAGCTAGTCTTTTGGAGCTGTGCCTCTCTTTACATAGCCAATTTGGTCCTTAGGGATCAGGCCCTGAATATTTTTAGGACCCTACTTATAGATTTCCCAACATGTTAAAACCTGCTAGTGTTTGTGATTCATGGTTCTAACCTCATATTTGAGGGTCACTTCTCTGCCATGATAATATTATTAGAATAGAATTTTGTGGAGGATTTAAATATAGGATGCAAAATCATTAAATCTAGAAGAAGCCTGTGAAAGTTGGCCATGCTTTCTAATTTTTTTCTTGCCAATATTTACTTTTAACTTCTGCATCAGCATGGGATTCATCATCATTGTAATCAACAAATATTTCGTTTAAGTGCATGAGAACATTCATAGAACTGCTCTAGAGAACATTTAAAAGGAATCCCAAGATGAAAAGAATTTTCTTGACTCTACTTTGCTCCTCCTACCACTTCTAGGTTAGTTTAGGAAATTCTAATTTGGTACATTTAAGATGATATAGTTCAACTCTCTCATTTTACAAGGGAGAAAAATTGAGGTCCAAGGAAGAGAAAGAGCTCCTTGAATATCACAAAGTTCCATAAGTGGCATAAAATTGGAATATGAAGAATGTCTTCTGATCCCCAATCCAGTATTCCTTCCAATATATTACATCATCTTCCTGGGACCTCTGATTTTGAACTGCCATTTTTTATTGTTATCTTGAATTGCCAGGCTCATTTTTTCATTAAATATGCTAAATTTAGGAATAGATTCCTAGTGAATAATCTACACACACATATGCACATTTAGTGCATGAGTAATACATTGTGTTTTCCTCAATTTTCCATATCTGACATATTGACTTCTCCCTACCATAAAGCAAATGAGAAAAATATAGCTAAATCCTGTACATGCAGACCTAATTTGGACAAATAATTTACTACATTTTCAAAATTTTGTTTTGTAATGTTTTAATTATAATTAAATGTATTTCATTAGACTGGATAAAAGGCATGAATATATCTCACACTGTAAAGACAAATACAATCTTAGGCTGGTTTAAGTTTTCCTCTCTGGATTTTTATTTTATTTTTCAGATGCACAGACACTCAGTTCATTGAGTCTGACTTATACCTAAGAAGTTTTTCCCCTGACCATGCCACTACAACTAAGGAAGTAGAGGAAAAACTTTTCTATTATGCCATATCCTCCATGAAGTTTTCTCTAAGTTTGGAAAATTTGTTGATTATAACTGGATTACATTTGAGAAATTCCTCAAAGACTTTCAAATCAATCAATCAGTAAATATTTATCAAGTGGCCACCATGTACAAGGCACCATGTTAGGAGCTGTGCTAGGGATACAGCCGCAAAGAATGAAACAGTCCCTATTGGCAATAAGCTTACTTTCTAATGTTGTTATTGTTGGTAGTATTTGTTTTGTTTTGTTTTAAACTCACAGCATTGTTTTGGGGAATAAGAAATGTTTTTTTGTGAGGCTTCTAGATGGTGTGGTAGATAGAGTATTAGAGTCAGAGTTATGAGGAGTTGAGTTTTAATCCTACAAAAGAACTGTTTTCTGTGTAATACTGGGAAAATCATTTAACTTTAACAAAACTCAATTTCCTCATATCTAAAATAACAGTGCTTCATTCACAGGGTGATGGTAAGGATCAAATAAGACAGCATTTGTAAAAAGCACTTAACACAGTGCTTCTTCTAGAGGAGAAGCTATAAATATGCTTATATCCTTGCCTCTGTGTGTATACATATACATACATATATACATATATGTGATATATATACACATACATATATACATATATGTGATATACACACACATATAAAATCATAAAGGAGCCATTCTCTGTACAGTTTCCATGGGAGTTGAATGTTCAATATAGTCAGGGTCCACCAGCATTCAACTATTTCCATAGATCCCATTCTAGAGCAACCTCTAATATTCAGGATGGTTGATCAACATTGGGATAGATGCACAAAACTAGGAAAAAAAAACTCCATGGGAATTCACTATAGGACTGGGTTAGTTTGAGATTGACTATGTTTATGAGCAGCTCTGAGACCTTTTAGATATTTTGAAACTCTTAAAGGGTCTTTGATGGAGTAGAAGTTCTGCATGCACTAGAATTAGTTTGTTTTCCCATGGCATTCTCTCCTGGTCTTTGGGAATGATTTAGAAAGTTATACTGTCTCCACCCAAATTATCTACCCCTGCATAGCTGCAAAGCCTAAACTACAAAGGAATCCCTGTAGACCCTGGAGCTAGCCTAAAAAGCAGGCTTTAACTTTTTTGAGCATCAAATAGTTCTAACTCTTCCAGCATGCATTTCACTAGTTGTATACTGGTGGATAGCCACAGGGGAATTACATTTCCATGTTTTTATTATGTTGTGCGAGATAGCTTATATCTTTGACATATCAGACTATAGTCATCATTGTCATCATCTTATTTATACAGTGCTTTAAAGTTTGCAAAACACTTTTACATTGCTATCTCTTTGGAATTTCACAAGAAACCAGAAGGTAAGTGCCATTATTGGCGCCAATTTACAGAGAAGGAAACAGAGACACAGAAGTGATTTGCTCACAATCACATAGTGAGTGTCTGAACAAGAGCTTGACTTCAGAGCTTCCTCATGACAAGTCCAGCATTCTATTCTCCATACCTTCAACTAGTGTTAGAGCTCATGCCTTTTCCTACTAAAAAGCTTCACATAACATTGAATCTCTTTTGCCAATTTTTCTCATTGTTCCTTTTGCCAATAAGTAATGCAGAACATACTTTGGAAGAAACATATTCAGTAAGGAGTGCCAATTAGCAGGTAGAAGCTGCTTCTTCTTTATATGCTATCAATGAGACCAAATGCTTTGAAGTTTGAGAAGTTATTTTCTTTCTTCAAAGTTAGGCCCAAAGGCGAGAGAGTAGACATAGACCAGAAGTAGGTCATGCATCACTAAACTACACAGTTGATTTTTAGAGGTAGAAGTTGGATAAGTTTTTCTTCTTATGCAGATAATTTTTTTTAAAGTATTAGTGCAAAGCATAGTCTATATAGGTATATGTGTGGTAGGCATGTGTGTTTATATACATATACATGTGTATAATACATATAATTTGACTCCATTATGGTATTTGACAAAACAGTTGAGTATGAAATAAACCAAGCAAAAGTGCTATAAGCTGGGGATAAAGAGACAAGAAACAAAATAGTTTCTGCCTTCAAGGAGCTAAAATTTTAATGCAAGGACATAACTTTAACACAGATAAATAAATACAAAGCTATGCAAAATAATTTAAAGACAGAGAGAAAATTAACAATTGGAAATAAATAAGAGGCATAATAAAAGAGCTGGGCTTTGGGGGAAGCAAGAGGCTCTAAGAGGTAGAGATAACGAAAGAGAGCATCACTCTTTCCCATGGGACATCGTTTGTTCAAAAGCACCAAGTTAGCAGGAAGATAGTCACATACTAGGAAGAGCTGGAAGATTTGAACAAATCATTACTTCAGTTAAGGGAAGCATGAAATAAGGTTAAAAAGACAGCAGGGAATAGATCTATGAATTCCTTGCTTAGGATTTTATATTTTAACCTAGTAAAATAGGGAGCCATGTAAGATTTTTGAGAAGGTGAATGACATATTCACATCTGTGTTTTAGGAATAATAATTTGGCAGCTACATGGAGAATGGATTGGAAAGAGAGGAGACAAGGTAGAGGGAAGAGCTAAAGAGATACTACAATTTTCCAAATAAGAGGAGATGAATTCCTGAAGGAGACAGTGTGAGTAGAGAGAAGGGGATCAGCATATGAGAGGCTGTAGAGTTAGAATTGACAAGAATTGGGGACATTTTGGAGAGGGGGGAAAAGAAAGAAAGGGAAGAGTTAAATATGATTTTAAAATTATGAAACTCAAGGGATGGTGTTTCCCCCAACAGAAAAAGAAGGATTTGGAGAAGAGTTAAGTTTACATTGATTTCCTAATTCTGTAGGTTGAAAGTATTTAATTCAATCAGGTTTGGGAGGAAGTGTGTGTGTGTTTGTGTGTGTGTATGTGTGTGTATGTATGTGTGTGTGTGTCTAGTATGAGAGAAAAGGGGATGGTTCTTTTGTTGGAAATTATATATATATATATATATATATCACACTAAGGACCAAGAAATCAACATGGTTTAAAAGAGCAGAGGCATATCATAGTGTAAAGAGCTCATGCCAACAAACTGGAGGGCCTGGATTCCAGTCCTGATTCATTTTTACTCACTATGTAACCTTGGGCAAGTTGTTTCATCTTCCTGGGTTTAGCTTCCTTATTTACTGCTAAAGTTTCTCTAAAGTTTCTTCCAATTCGCAAATGATATGATTGACTCCAGTGATTTTTTAAAAAAGTAACTGAAATGTATTTTTTGTCACGCTTAGGGAGAGAATTTTTCTTCCAGGAGCTTCTATGATACAACTTAAAGATTTATTCTGGAAACAGAGGGCAGAGGGACTACCCTCTTCCATCGTGTGCCCATGCCTACTCGCAGAAGCTTGGAGTCCCTGTTCTGGTGAACTCATGAACCTATGAGCAGAAGTTCTCTTTAAACTTATGAAAAATACTGTCCACCTCCAGAGAAAGAATGGATGGAGTCTGAATGCAGATTGAAGCATACTTTTTTTAACTTTATTTTTTTAGGTTGCATTTTTTTCTGCTTTTTTTTTGGTAGTATGACTAATAGAGAAATATGTTTTTCATGACTTCACATGTATAATCTATATCAAATCTCTTGCCCTCTCAAGGAGGAGGAAGTGACAGAAGAGAGGGACACAATTTTGAACTCATAAATTTTAAAAGTTAAAAATTATTTTTACATCTAATTCAGAAAAAATAAATTAAAAAATTCTAGATTGAATGCTAGTTCAAAACCATTCTTGACTGAGTAGGAACTAGGAGAAACTGCTGGCTCTAGGACTCAATCACCTTTCTTGTATATCTGGTGTTTAGTCACAATGTACTCCAGCCATGTGCCCAATTGGAGTTTGAGTAACTGTGGCCAAATGTGACCATAGTGATGTAGGTTAGACCTGTTCTGTCCTAGCTAGAGGCTTAGACTTAGGGGCTGAAGACTGATTTTTCTCTCCACCCTAGGGAAGAAAACAATTGGTCTCAGAAAGTCAATAATAAGGGTAAGTTGGATAAAAAGGTTTAATTTTCCCCATCCACCATGGCTTTATCTTAGCTCTAACAAATGTCCAGCATTAGCTGGAAGATTAGTTCTTAACCCCAAATTGAGGTTTGGTATAATGCTGCATTGATTCGTATAGAAGCCATAACTCAGAATGTTGCAAAGGAAAAGTATATGTACCTTTTTTTGTACACAAATATCCGGTGTTTTGAAGGTATATTCCTGTCTGCCACCAATCAGCATGTGGAGAAGACTTTCCCCAATGGAATAGAGGAATGAATACCAGCCTGGGGTATGCCAATCATCAGGGGTTCAGTATTTGTTGAGTATCCCTGTGGATACCCATTCCAGTCTCCTCCACCAAGTGTAGAAAAACTTTCTTCTGTTAGATCAGAGGTTGGACCAAACTAGCTTTTAGAATATGGAGTCCCTAGTCTCATGAGAAAAATTGTACCCTAAACACTGCTACTCCTGAGGAGAAAAAAGATTAATTCTCCATATTCTTTCTCCCAGACTTACACTGGAATAGGATGGGGGCCTGTGCAAGTACATGCATTAAGGAATCTAAAACAATATAATAGTACTCCTGTGTAAAATCCTATTCTCTGCTTTGGCAGATGGAAGCAGCTGGGAATTAATTAGAACATATTCCATCCTGAGGCATGCCTCATTTGGCCCCCAGAAAATGAGATAAATAAATGTGGGTGAAACATACATATAGAGAATGACATTTCAGGTGTGCCCTCTAAAACGTGATTTTCAGGTTTAAGAATAATCTTCATAGTGGTGGGCTGGATATGCCTATCTTCCCAGTTCAGCAGAAACTCTGGCAGAGAGCCAGAAATGCTCTTAGGGAGTATACAGTCAAAACTCGGTCTTTTTTTTTTCAAAAACATTTCTTCAAATGATTATTAATGCTTTTTTTATTTCATTGCAACTTCCCAATAGTTCTTCTCCCAAGTAGAACCATACCCAAACTTATAAAAATAAGGGAGAAAAAAATCAACATATTGGCCATGTCTGAAAACGTGTGCCCAATTTAGAAGGTATTGTGGTACAGAGAAAAGAGTACTGGATTTTGAATTGGAGAACTTGGGTTGAAATCTTGGCTTGGCTGCTTACTTCTTTTGATTTTGGGCAAGTCACTTTACCTCATTAGGTCATTTTTAAAATGAGGAAGCTGGCACTAATAAGCTCCAACATTCCTTTTCAACTATAAATCTAAGATCCTATGATTCTGAATCTGTAGTTTCCCACCACTAAAGTGGGAGATGTGCTTAACCATTAAAATCCCCTGAAGTCACAAATGGACACTGAATTGATCAAAGTTCTGAATTCTTTTAGCAGTTAGGTGGCTCAGTGATTAGAGCACTTGACTAGACACAGGCAAAAACAGAGTTCAAATATGGTTTTGTAGACTTAATAACTGTGCATTTCTGGGAAATTCATTTAACCTGTATGCCTCAGTATCCTCATTTGTAAAATGTAGGTTAAAAATATCACCTTGTTGTTGTGAGGATAAAATGAGATAATATTTTTGAAATGCTTTGCAAACCTTAAGTGCTATGTAAAAGCTATTAGTGTTTTTCAATATTTTTATATTGAGATCATCATGTGAATTGTTCTCCTGATACTGCTTACTTCCCTCTGTATCAATTGATACAAGTCTTCATATTCTTCATATGAATTCTTCATATTTGTTATTTATTGCAAGGTAATACAAAGTGTCACCCTCTCTAATAAAATCTTAGTTCTGTTGTAAGCTATTAAAGCTGCTCTAAGATTATTGGGAAGATAACCTGTATTAGATTCATATGCCAAAATTCATTGAGATGTTTCCCAATTGATGGGACAATTACTTTCCTTCTTTCTAGTTCCTGCTACAACAAATTTTGTGTATGCATACATATATACTGAAACACACATATATATGTTTGTATGTATATACTGTGGGACCTTTGACCCTATCTTTGACCTCCTATAATGGTAAGGGAATTTGAAGATCTTCCCTGCCCCTTAATGGATCTTACTTGGGAGGTTTGCTTTTTCAGGAAGGCCCATGCCTTTTGTTACTTTGTAATTAGATAGTAGTTCATGAAGTTTGTGATGTTGTTTAACCCTGAAGAAGGGCATATATATGAAACTCTTGGTAGCCATTGAGCCTCCTGGCTTTGAAAACCCAAATTTTGGTTCTTCTGTCTCTGGTATTATGTATGTATGTAATGGTCAGATAGCTAGAAGCCCTGTCTGTTGGTCTGTTAACTGTGTTATTTTCTCTATATGTATTTTTTTTCTGCTTGTAATTTCTGTTTGTATTTTCTAAAGTTCAGGGTACTGACTTTTTTCCTGAAATAATTGAATGATATATACATACATACATACATATATATACATACATACATACATATATGTTTGATTAAAGTAAGATTGTTAACCCCTTTTGAGTTGCTTTCCTTTAGAAAAGCAGATCAAAGAACCTGTGCTAGCAGCCATCCTAAGTATTTTAGAGTACTTGATGTTACACCTTCTTGGGGTATATGCCTGATATTGGCATGACTGGGACAAAAAGTAGGTAAAGCTTAGTGAACTTTTTGAAAATAAAAAAAGTTCCAAATTGTTTACTAGAAGTAAAATTAATTTACAATTCCACCAAAAAGAAAAGTATTAATGAAGTCTATCTTCTCACATTCCTTCCAACATTGACTATTTTCTATCTTTCATCATCTTTGCCAATCTGACTTCTATCATTTTAAAGATGGGGAAAATGAAGCCCAAAGATATGAAAAAATTTTCCAATATCATGTAGGTAGCAAAGCTAGGATTCAATTTCAGTTCTTATGATGTCAGATCCAGTAGGACATGATGCCAACCATATGATTTGCTAGACTTTAGATGATTAGTATTCCTTTTCACTTTTCTTCTGTCTCTAGCTCTGTCGCTTGCTTTCTCTCTATATTTCTCTCCCTGTCTCTCAGTGTATCAGCAATGCCATATTCATAATGCCTATGGAAATTACAGATATGCTGATATAATTATCCATCACAAAATACATCAGGCTTGCCATATGGGGGAACAAGCTAGAAAATTTATTAAAATACCAAAAGACTGAGTCCCAAAATCAGAAAGTGAAAGCCATCAGAGTAGTTATGAAATTGGCACAGGTAGATAAAGTAGAAAGCACCCACTTTCTCAAGCCTTTAAAACAGAACAGGCTAACTCAGGCAAAGGTCCTCCTCTCCCCACTCACTGCCCAGCATCCAGGAAGAGTGCTCCCAGCAGCTCCAGCCCCTGGCAGTCCTCAGCAGGAGTCCTTAGCAGAAATTCTGGCTGACTCAAAAAGGGCTTCGTGCTGCCGCCACCGCTGCCTCTGCTACTGCTGCCGCCGTAGCCACCACTGCTAGCCACTGCAGGAACTCTAGCTTGGCTTCCACTTCCTCTTGCTCTGCCCCTTCCTGCTACATCAGCAAGTCCAATGGGGCATGGAAGATCTTTAAATCCCATAACCCTTACACTCAGTCTCTCAATCTCTCCCTCCTTTCCTCCTTCCCTCTCTCTCAAACACACACAAGAATATCCATTTCTTCAACCACCAAACATCCACAGAAAATTTCAGCCACAATTAGGTTATAAGGTATTTTTAGTGGGCAGCTAGGTGGTGCAGTCAATAGAGCACCAAGCACTGGAGTCAGGAGGACCTGAGTTCAAATCTGCCCTGAGACACTTAACACACTCACCATGTGACCTTCGGCAAGTCACAACCCCAATTGCCCTGTTTTCTCCCCTCCAAAAAATAAAGTATTTTTAGTTATTTTAGTATTACGGATGCCATGATATAGCAGACAAGAATTCCTTAATGTAGGCTTTTCTGGATGAATATGTATGTCTGTTAATTTGCATCAGAACTATAAGTTTTAGTTCCAGTAAGTAGCCAACATGCTCAGCCCAGGGTCTATGCATTTGTATGACAAAGGCATACAATTTTGCTTGTAGAGTCTTATGCCAAGAAGTGAAAAACAATGAGATATTGTGGGCCGGGCATTCAGCTAATGTAGGAAGAAGTGGGCAGAGAGCAGTAGAGTGGCAAAGCCAGGTTGAATCAGCTCCTGTTGTTAAATGTGTAATGTGAGAAATTACACCTCAGTCAAAAATGCAACTTTATATAGCAAATGTTATAAATCAGGGTTGGATTTATTTTTTTTTTAATTTTTCATTTTATAGACTTAAGAAAATGATGGAGAAAATATTAATATTGCCAATTAAAATTGTGTGTCATGCATATATTTCCCACCCCCAGCCCCAGAGAGCTGGTAAATGTTAAACCTACCGCTGATAGGTAGGCAACTTAAATTTAAGCCCAGGAAGGGTCTAGATCTGGGAGGTCAGATTATACAGCCAAAGCAGGGCTAGAAAGCAGAGTTGGTAAACTCTAATCCAAGAACAAACACTCTCTTTCCTGCATCCTATTTTAGACCCTCTGTTGGGTTTGGGAAATCCTTGACCCACAGATATTAACTTTTAGGGAAGGCTTCCTTGGAGGCTAGGACTGGGCTTGAAAGAAAGGTATGGACTTGGCTAATCAGACACATGTAGGTAGGATCTTCCAAGCACATGAAGCACTTTCACAGATAGACAGAGGTAGGAGAGGGTGTGTTAAATTGGAGGGAATGTCTAATAGTCCAGCTTGTCCAGATTGCAGTGAGTGAAGTGGAATCTGATAGGGAGGCCTCAGTGAGATCGTGGAGGGCCTTCACTGACATGCTAATGAGTTTATCCTTAGACAACAAGTAGTCACTTGGGACTCTTAAATAAGGAACTGATATAATCACACCTGTGTGTTAGGGAGATTAATTTGACTGCTATATGGAACATGAATCAAAGAATCATGATGTTGTTTTAACCTGGAAGAGTCTAGAAGTTATCTCTTCAAATTTTCTCAAATTCTTTGGAAACGGAGACCTAGAGGGGTTCCATGATGTATCAAGAAGCATGTAGGTAGGTAAAAGTGGCAGAAATAGATCTGAACCCATGTTCTTGACTCACGATTCAGGATTGTACCAGTGTTACCTTCCTGTTGTGGAAGAACTAAAGTAGTTCTTTCCTTTTTGTTGATGGACAAATGGAGGCAGGATATTTTAGTCAACTCAATGGCCAGGCCCTCAGTGAGTCTGTGAGGCATCTGAAAATAGAAATAGATTGCCTCTCTCCCAGACAGCTCTTCAAGTGAGGCGAATGGAAGAAAAGTAAGGATAGCAATTGTCTCCATTAAGAACCAAAATAGCCTTTTCAGGGGATAAGAACAGATTAGGAAGTAAAATGGGAAGCAAAAGATTGCTGAATAGTTCATATTTTGTCCCAAGCTAGTCATTTTGTGCACTTAATATTCTTCATAAATTTTAATATCACTTGGCCCAGATGTTCAAGCCTTGCAAACATTGATTGGCTCTATATTCAGCAATAGATCTTACTACTACCACAATTATGCCACTTGTAGTTTCATATCAGGTAAGTGGATAATTATACTTACAAGAAGATTACTTAGAACAGTGTTCCAGATAGCAAATGACTGATTTATCAGTCTTCCTTTCCCTGTCAAGCTCCTATACATAGTTATCTGCATTTTATTGTCACTACATCTTCATGGCCCTATCACTGCTCATGCTCTGGCAATCTGGTTCCTAATTTCACAACTCAACTGAAATTGTTCTTTTCAAGGTTCTCAATGACCTTTTATAAAAATAAATTTTTATTTAACTTTTGTTTTTTTATTTTGCTTTTTGTGTTTCTATCACCCACATGTTTTCCTTATCCCTTCTCCTTTTCCCTCCAAGAGAGCTGTCCCTTTTAGCCAAGAATAAAAAGAAGAGGGAGAAGGGGAGAAAAAAAAGCACTAAATCAATTGACATATTGAAAAAGACATTACATGCAAACGTTAGCACTGTCAGACTCCCACCTCTGCAAAGGAGTGGGGCAAGGGGAAAAGGGTGAGGTTTGAGGTGGGAGTGCGTTATTTTCTCATATCATTTCTCTTTAAAAATAGTATTCTATTTTTCCAATTACATGTAAGAATAATTTCAACATTCATTTTTTGAATACAATTTTGAGTTCTAAAATTTCTCCCTTCCTACTTGCCTCATTCCGCTAAGACAGTAAAGCCATTTGATATAGATTATAAATCATGTAAAACATATATCCATATTAGTCATGTGGTAAAAGAAATAGGCCAAAAGGAAAACAAACACAGAAAAGTGTTTAAAGTGAAAATAGTGTGTTTCCAACCCTTTCCATCCATTCTGACTCTATAAGTTCTTTTTTTTCTGGATGTGGATAGAATTTTCTATCATGAGATTTTTGAAATTGTCTTGGATCACTGTATTACTGAGAAGAGCAAAGTCACTTATAGTTGATCATTGCACAATATTGCAGTTACTATGTAAAATGTTCTGAATCTGCTCACTTCACTTTTCATCAGTTCATGTAGGTTTTCCCAGGTATTTCTCAAATCTGCTTGCTCATCATTTCCTATAGCAAAATATTGTTCCATTACATTCTTATACCACAACTTATTTAAGCATTCCCAACTGATGGGCATCATCTTGGTTCCCAATTCTTTGCTACCACAGAAAGAGCTATATAAATATTTTTGTACATTTAGTTTCTTTTGCCTTTTTATGATCTCTTTGGGATAAAGACCTAGTTATGGTATTGCTGGATCAAAGGTTTGGTTGTCTTTTGGGCATAGTTTCAAATTGTTCTCCAAAATGATTGGATCAGTTTACAACTCCACCAACAATGCTTTAGTGTCCCAATTTTCACATATACTCTCCAACATTTATCATTTTCCTTTTCTATATTTTCCTATATATATATTCTATATTTTCCTATATTAGCCTATCTGATTGGTGTGAGGTGATACCTCAAGAGTTTTCTTAATTTGAATTTCTCTAGTCAACAGAGATTTAGAGCATCTTTTTCATACAACTATAGCTAGCTTTGATTTTTTCATCTGAAGATATCCTTTGAGCATTTGTCAATAGGAGAATCATTTGTATATTTACAAATTTGACTCAGTTCTCTATATGTTTTAGAAATGAAGGCTTTATCAGAAATACTGGCTAAGAACTTGTTTCCTAGCTTTCTGCTTTCCTTTTAATCTTTGGTTTTGTTCATGCAAAAATTATTTAAATTTAATGTAATCAAAATTATTCATTTTATATCTTGTAATGCTCCTTATCTAGTGTTTTGTCATAAAATTTTCCATTTTCCATAGATATGACAGATCAAATCCCTGCTCTTCTAATTTGCTTATGTTTCTTTATGTCTAAATCATGTGCCCATTTTGACCTTAGTTAGTTATATGATGTAAAAATGCTGGTCTGACATTTTCCCAAAATTTCTAGCAGTTTTTGTCAAATAGTGAGTTCTTATCTCAGAAGCTGGGGTCTTTTGGATTATCAAACACTAGATTACTAGGGTTATTTACTAATTATAAAATGCTTAATTAATTAATTTAGATGTAAAAATCCTAAATAAAATGCTAGCTAAAAGTTTACAACAACATATCACAAAGATTGTAATTATGATCAAGTGGGATTTACACCAAGGATGCAGGAATAATTTAACACAAGGGAACCTATTAACATAATTGATTACATCAATAGTAAAAGTTTTTGAAAATAATAAGTTTATATCAAAAGATGCAGAAAAAAGCTTTTGATAAGTTTCAGCACTTATTTTTATTAAAAGCCACTTGGAAGTATTGATATAAATAGATTTTCTCTTAAACTGATAAAAAAGCATTTATCTAAAACCATCAGCAAGCATTATTTGTAATCAGGATAAAAATAGAAGCCTTCTCACTAAGATCAAGTGTGAAACAAGCATCCCCACTGTCACAAATATTATGCAGTACTGTATTAAAAATCCTAGCAAAAGCCATAAGAGAATAAAAAGAAATAGAAGGAATCAGAAAACAGAATGAGGTAATAAAACTACCTCTTTTTTCAGATGACATGGCAAAACCCAAAGACTCAACTAAAATGTTAATTGAATAATATGAAATATTATTAATTGAATAATATGAAATAATTAATCATTTTAGCAAAATAGTGGGATATAAAGTAAATTCACATAAATCATCAGCATTCCCACATACCACAAACAAAATTCTGCAAAAAGAGGTTTAAAAAAACACTATACTATTTAAAATAACTCTAGGCAGTATAAAATACCTGGGAGTATACCTTCCAAGGCAAACCTGAAACTATATAAAAATCATTTTAAAAAAGCACTTTATACAAATAAAATCAATTTAAGTAGAGAAATATTAATTGTTTGTGGGTAAACAAGACTAATATAATAAAAATGTCAATTTTACCCAAACTAATTTATATATCCAACACCATTCCAATTAAATAACCAAAAAAAAGTACTGAATTAGAGACAAAAATAGCAACATAATTCATTTAAAAAAACAAATGCAAAAATATCAAAGGAAATAATGAGAAAATGAAAAGGAAGGAGGTTTAGCAGTACCACATTTTAAACTATATCATAAGGGAGTATTTATCAAAATTATGTGATATTGGCTAAGAAATAGAAAGGTAGATCAATGATATAGGGTAGACATACAATTTGCAGCAGCAAATAAACATAATAACCTTGTATTTGACAAGTGAAATGACTTAAGATTTCATGATAAAAATTCAATATTTGTTAAAAATTATTGGAAAAATTGAAAAGCAGTGTGCCAGAATCTAGGCATAGACAAATATCTTGCATTAAATAATGAAGGGAAATGAGCAGAACCAAGAAAACACTGTATACAGTAACATCAATATTGTTTTAAGAATGACTTTGATATATGTAGCATCTACATAAAACCATCAGCAAGCATTATATTGGAGATAAGCTAGATGCATTTCCAGTAAGAGCACAGATGAAACAAAGATGTCCATTATCACCACTATTATTCAGTACAGTACGAGAAATCTGACCTTTGGGGGATCTAGGTGGCCCAATTAATAGAGCACCAGCACTGGAGTCAGGAGAACCTAAGTTCAAATTCAGTCTCATACACTTAACACTTACTAGCTGTGTGACTTTGGGCAAGTCACTTAACCCCAATTGCCCTGCCTCCCCCCCCCCAAAAAAAGACAAAAATCATACTAAAGAAAAAGAAATTGGGGTAGCTAGTTGGCACAGTGAGTAAAGCACTGACCCTGGAGTCAGGAGGTCCTGAGTTCGGTTCCGGCCTCAGACACTTAATACCCACACAAAAGAACTAGACGTGTAACCTTGGGCAAGTTACTTAACCCCAATTGCCCTCCAAAAGGCAAAAAAAAAAAAATCTACCTTTTAGCAATAATAGAAGAAAAAGAAATTGAAGGAAATAGAATAGTTGAAGAAGCTGTTATCACTCCTTGCAGATGATATGAAGATACACTTAGAGAATCCAGTAAAAAATTATTTGAAATAATAAATAACTTTAGCAAAGTTGGTAACAAAGCCCAACAGCAAGAGATAGAAAGAGAAATTCCATTTAAAGTTACTGTAGACATTATAAAATATTTAGGCAGCTACCTTCCAAAATAAACCCAGGACCTATATGAACACAATTAAAAAACACTTTTCACACAAATAAAGTTAGATCTAAATAACTGGAAAAACATCAATTGCTCATGGGTAGGCTGAGCAAATATAATAACAATGAGAATTCCACCTAAATTAATTTACTTATTCAGTGTCATACCAATCAGCCTACCAAAAAATTATTTTATAGAAGTAGAAAAAATAATTTCAAAATTCATCTGAAAAACAAAAAGTCCAGAATATCAAGGAAATTAATGAAAAGAAATGTAAGGGAAGGTGGCCTAGTCATATACCAGATCGGAAATAGTATTATAAAGCATCAATCATCAAGACTTCTTAGTACTAGCTAAGAAATGGAGTGGTAGATCACAATGGGTTAGGTACACAAGACACAGTAGTCAATGATTATAGCAATCTACTATTTACTAAACCCAAAGACCCCAGCTTCTGGAATAAGAACTCATTGTTTGACAAAAACTGCTGAGAAAACTGGAAAATAGTATGGCAGAAACAGGGCATAGACCAACATCTGACACTGTATATACACCAGAATAAAGTTCAAATGGATATATAATCTAGATATAAAGGTTGATACTATCAACAATTTAGGGGAGCAAGGAATAGTTTATCTCTCAGATTTATGGAGAATGGAGGAATTTATGACCAAACAAGAGATAGAGACCATTAAATACATATCACAACAACATCGGGCAACAGGAAAGGAAGTACTTCAGACTAAAAGACCCACTGAAAAGTCTGAAAAGCTGCTCCTTTTGGGTTGTGACAGTTAGAATCTGAGAAAAGCCTTCAGCTGAGTGATTTCTGACTCTTTGAAAGAGAATTTATTTCATTGGCCAAAAGTTCTAGAATTGGAGAAAGGTGAAGCTTTGCAGAAAGGCTTGCTGCTCCCTGCTGCCACCTCTGGTTTGAAAAGAAAAAAAAAAACACCTGGAAGCCCAATTATGCTTCCTTCTTTGGCTGAAACGCTTTCAGGATATAGGAAGGGGCTGTGGCCAGAAGTGCTAACCTATAACTTGCCAAGTACCTTCCATAAGGAAAGCTGATATTTTCAAGGCAGTTTCCACTGGAGAGTAGGAAGATTTAATCTATTAATAGTTGCTGGTAGGCACTCCTAACTGAACTTGAGCTTACAGATGTCTTACAAGCTTTTGATTTTTTAAAAGTCCATGAATATACTAGCTGTGTGACCTTGGCCAAGTCATTTAACCCCAATTGCCTTGCCTTCCCCCCTCCAAAAAAAAAGTCCATGAATAACATGGACCCCAAGGCACTCTATATTTCAATGAAATTGGCCTATTTGCTAATCTGCAACTGCGCATTCCTGGAATGAGCTTCCTCACTATCTCTCTAACTTTCCCAAGTCTTAGTATCCTTCAAGGTTCAGTTCATGTACCAGCATTTTCAGAAAGCCTTGTTGGATCCCCTAATTAATCGGTGCTTACTTTCTTCTCAAATTATCTTTTACTCATTTATCTTTGTGGCAACTATATTCCTCTCAAGAAAACAAGTTCCTTTAAAAGAAAAAAAAAGCGCTTTGTTTTGTTTGCTTTTTTTCCCCTTAAGGTTCCCTGTACCTGATATAGAGTAAGTAGTTAATAAATAATTTTGTAAATTGAACTAAAAGCAATCTGATCTCCCATTCTCTCTTTCCCAATCATTGGTGACTGCATATGAACTCATCTTTAATTTAAAAAATGATTTCATTTAAATTTAAATAAGGGGGGCAGGAAACTGAATAATAGTCTGAGCTCCTGAAAGGTGTTATGAGGGACAATTATAAAATTTCTTTCCCAGGAGACATTTAGGAACAATTCTGACCCCAATCTTCCTGGAAAGATCAGAGTATAGTCCTGATTCTTCTGTCAGCATCTTTTGCCCTCGTCTTTCCTGCCTACTGGATTATCAAGTTTGAGCACTTCCTGACTGTAGGCAGCTGTATTAAGTCATAAATATTCAAAGTTCCCCTCTGTCCAATTTAAAAAATACTTTTCTCTGCATGGTTCAACAGCACGAGGCTACTATTCAATAAAAAGTCCAATTTACCATGTCTCTTTTTAATGCTTCCTAATCATCTTTCATTAATTACAAGTGCCCTGGGAACCCACACTTAATAAGCAATATGTTTTTACTTCCTCCTTAAACTAAAATGAGTACAGAGAATGGTTGCAGTACAGCTCCAAGGAAATCCTAATTTGACCCAGTCAGTCCTATTACCCTGCTTATATTTTGGCAAATAAATTGCTTCCCATCCATTCCTTCCAGCTCCCTCTTCCTTCCTGCCCCCACCTTCAGCTCTACCCCAACCACACACATAGTGAATTAGAAGTAATCTGAAAGAAAATCTCTAGCATTAAGGAGGAATCTGAAAAGTTTCTTAAAGCAAATGCAAAAAGTACAATGAGTTTGCTTGCTGAAGGGACTTAGGGCAAAGGCAGCCAGCTCCCACAGCTTCACCTCACTCTTTCAGTCTTTCTCTATAGTTGATTTGTGTGGCAACCAAAGGCATTCTGTTGGTTGACATAGTTGGCCCAGTTCTTCCTAGCACCTCTGCAGTTTAGCTCAGTGCGCTCTCTGGTAGAATCTGAAAGGGAACTAAGAACTAAAATAAATTTCAGAGGACAACTCAGATGAAAATTTAGACTAAGATCCTGAGTAGAGGGAAAAGGAAGTTAAAAACAGATTTAAATTCCCAAGGGCTTCTCTAACAAGCTAGTTTAGTGCAGTTGGCATGAGAAGGTACCTTTATTCAACACCCATTAAGCCCCTATTTGATATGAAAATCAAGTTGGGAAACAATACTGAAAAAAGGTTGAGTAGAACTGGTGAAGCTAGAGACCTTTACCCTATTTATGTCCAGAAACTAAAATTGCTACACTGCTTGTACTGTTACATCAAATGTAGTTAATGAGTTGCACAAAAATGTAATATTAGGGAAAACATTGTTACAGGATAGAATTAGGAAAAAAATGTATAAATATGACCATAATTGGTCTGATGGTCAAGACAGTTAATGTTACTGAGGTTGAAACATTTATTTGGATTATCCCCAAACATTTAATTTGTGCATTAAGGAATCTTACCAATGATGTTGTAGTGAAGTCTCACAAAATACAGAGGCAGGAGAATGTAATCTCCTTGAGAGTAGAGGCTGTGATTTCTTTTGTCTTTATACCCAGGCCTACCCTAGTGTGTACATAATAGTTCATTAAAAAACGTTTATTGGATTGGATCAGATTGCCAAAAACATTACATGTTTGCTTTATCAGAAGGTATAAGCAAAAAAGTATGACTTTCCCTTTGACCTTATGGTTGCAATGACTTAGATTGGTGCTATGAAGGGCAAAAGGGATGCTAAAACTGAGGCAATATGGCAAGATTACTACTAAAAGAGGTGTTAGCAGCAGGTACAGGAGATCATGAAAGAGTTTGGGAGCAGAGCAGTAGAAATGAAAAAAAAAAGCCTCAAAGGCAAAGTAGGTACAGATTAAGCTAAGAATGGTGGCTTCTTCTGGAGAGTCAGTTAGGAGAGAGCGTATTGATAATCTATAAATCTGACCAAAGAAACAAAAGGAATTGTAGCACTAATATTGACCTTCATTTCTTTTCTTTAAAAGAAAAATTTTATTTATATTTTTTGCCTTTGTTTTAACGGTCATTTCTGGGGATTGGGGGAATATCAACTCCAGATTAATCTCATCTTTGTCAAATGTCAACAATAAGAAATTGCACATGTGATTATCTATAGTGCATACAGAAAAACCCATGGGGGGCATTTATGTATGATAATGGTATTATAATAACACTCTCTACATCATAAATTCACCTAAAGGACAGCTTTTACCATTGCTACAGATGCCTAGTTAGGGAAAGTCCCTTTTATTGCTTTGGTGTCCATATCATACTCAGGAATTCTAGTGGAACTGCTTTCTGATTGACTGGCTAATGTGATCCTAAGATTAGATAGATTATGGTTGTGGTTGAGTGCATGGACATACCTGTTGTTTCTGTGGGAAATACGAGGAATAGGTCTGGGGGCAGTGGCTAGCTAGAGGCAGCAGCTGGGATCCCATCACATGGACACATCTGCTGTTCTGGTGAAGCAGTGAGGCCTATATGAGGAAGTAAGGATACTGAGTTGGGGGTAGGGGATGGTGGGCCTGCTATTCAGTGAGGCCTGTGATTGAGTCTAGAGACCTCAGGTGTGGTTAAAGCCAGACTGTACAGTTGAATCAGGGCATATCTGCTATTCAGTGAGAACCATAAAGAAGTTAGAATTTTAGGGCTGGGGGCAGTTTTATTAGGATTCCATCAATAAGGGAAAAAAATTAGGAATCTGTGGTAATAGTCCAAGTGAGAGGTAATGAAGTTCTAAATTAGGTTGATGGCTGTGTGAGAGAAGTGAAGGGGCTGATGAAAAAGATGTTATACAAAGTGGAATTGATAGGACTTGGTTATGAGTAGATGTGAAGGCTGATGTAAGGTGATAAGGTGCGACCTGAGGTTACAAACTATGAGTGAATGGAAGTATGGTAGAACCCTTAAAAGAAACAAAGTTGTTTGGAAGGCTGGAGGGATGGGTTTTAGGGAAAAGATAATGAATTCTGTTTTGAACATGTAGAATGAGAAATGCCCTATAAGATATGTAGTTTAAAATGTCCAATAGGCAATACAATGCCACATTTAAGAAAACATTAAGCTGGAGAATATGCCGAGGAGGGTGACCAGAATTAAAAATGGTCTTGAGTTTATTCCACATGACTGAATGAAGAAACTTTGCATCTTAAACCTAAGGAAAAGAAGACATAGGGGTGAAGCATTAGAGCTTTCTTCAAGTATTTGAAGCACTCTCACCAGATAGAGGATTAGGTTTCTTCAACTTGACCCCAGATAGCAGGACTAGGAATTTTAGTAAGTAGAAGTGGAAAAGAGGAATATTTAGCTTTAAATTAAGAATTTATTTCCTCAAAATTAGTACAGTCCAAACATGGAATTGTTTGCTATAGAAAGTAGTGGGTTGGGCCTCTGATTTCTCTGTGATTCAGTGATTTGAATCTAGATGCACAATTACTTATCTGGTGGTACCTGCTTGCACTATCTTAGGATGGGGGAATGAGGAGACAATGAAGAAACAGAGACATACAGCCAGAGACACATGGTGAGGGAGGAGTGGGGGAGAAATCTGGAATGGAAGGAGGGAAGGAGGAGACAGGGAGAGAGGGAGGGAGGGAGAGACAGACAGAGAACAGAGAATTTCAAGATGAAGTACATTTTCTGAGACTGAAAAAAGGAACAGACATGAGAGGAGAGAGTAGTAAATAGGCTTGCATATGAATGTGGTCTTTCCCCCTGCATATTTAATGCCCTGTCTACAAGACAGTCCCCAGGAGCCAACATTCAAAGCTCTACGCTCACTTACTTTCTTCTATTTGTGAAGCAGTGAAAATTACTATATATAAAGTTGGATTTTCATTCAGGGCTTTAGTGATTTTTATGTTTAGTAGAAAAATAATGTAGCTAAAGCTTGAGTGGTTTGTTGATGTCATCAAAACCCAATCAAAGTATATCAATCTGCCCAAAAATAACCTCAACAATAGAATTCCATTTTGATGACTGAAAAAATATCTTGAAAAGGTCCCCTGCTTGAGATTTTCAGTACAACTCATCATTAGCATTTTGGGTGCAGGGGCTATAGTATTGGTACACTTTCCTGAATGGAAGAAAAAAGGAAAAGAAATTTACCATTTCAACCATGTTCTCTCTTTAAATTTGTGCTATCTTTCAGCCACAGGTGTCAAGTGCTGATAAAGTGGGGTTTAGAAGAGACATAATCTTGGGGCTTTAAGAAATAATTCATTAATCAGGGCTTTTCTTAGCAGCTTTAGAGCAAAGAGGCAAAACTGGAGTTTGGAGAAATTTTCTCCATTGTCCATTTAGTTGTTTTGCTTTGTTTTACTTTTGCTTTTTGTTTTGTTTTGTTTCAGAAACATCACTTGCACTTTCAAGTTGAAGGCTCTGAGGATTCATTGTTGGTTGGTGTGTTCACTTTTTTAGGGCTTTTCATCAAACCCATATCAATCAGAAAAAAGAGAGAGAAATCACATTATCCTAATTCACGTCATTCACTTTTCAAAATGAAATATAGAATTCTGAGAATTTGCATCTATTCATTATATAATAATAGACTTTGATTGTCCAAATCAGTCCCTAGGTCACATGCTGTGAAAATGTTCCATCTTAAAAGCAGCCAGTTGTGTAGTAAGCCAAGATTCAGAGATATCCTCCTCCATGTCATTTTCTGTAAGATGATAGATCTCTTTAAATATGTTGCCCAGTGCTAAATGGCTTTAGAGACTTTTTTGAACCTTAAAATATGAGAATTGAATTTTCCTCTTATCTATGCTGCATGAAAAGATAATTTTTGTTCATTAGTTGAATCTTTTAAAACTTGAACCATTCTATAATATTAAATCACAGAGCTGGTGAAGTCTTTAAAATATCTCTTCATAAATCATGATTTACCATATTAATGAGTTGGTTTTCAGGAAATTCCTCAATTTGACCTGTCTTTCATATAATACAAAAAATTTACTTTGTTGATGGAACAGTCAGGAGGAGAAATAAATAATTAAAAACAAAAAGCTCACTCACTGAACAAGTATTTCCCAGCCAAGGAAAATAAGTCAAAATACCCACCAGCATCCACACACCCCATCCCCAGAAGCAAAAGAAAAAAAAACAAATTGTTCAAGGGTTCCTGAAATAACAATGAGTCAACTTAAACTTTCTAGCAGAGAAATCAATTCTTGATATATGTGTGTGTGTGTGTATAAACACAATGTGTATATGGATACATATAAATACATATGCTGCCCAGATTTATATCTGTATCTATGTAATATCTTTCTTCTCCTCTTCCTGCTTCTCTCTCTCTCTCCCACCCCCTGCCCCCTCTCATTTATCTGTAACAGTGAGTACCTTGGTCCCTACACTCTGAAGGCCAGGTGTTTCTATTTTGCTCATGGTTCTCTGGTATCCTTAAGGATTTTGGTGGGGTATCCCAACTCTCTGACATTGGCTCCAGCCCTCAATGAGGTTGTTTCTGATCAGTCATTTTCAGTCTTGTCCGACTCTTCATGACCCCATTTGGAATTTTCTCGGCAAAGATACTGGAGTGGTTTGCCATTTCCTTCTCTAACTAATTTTACAGATGAGGAAACTGAGACAAACAGGATTAAGTGAATCGACAGAATTACCAATCTAGGAATATTTACTTCAGAAGTACAGAAATAAACAAAAAACATATTAACATCCCCCCAGCCCCTGGGGGCATGATTCCCAACTGCACCACATTTTTCTCTGGGGAGAGGAGGGAAATTAAGAATGCAGTTTAGCTCAATTTTTACTTAGCATATTCCCTCCAAGATCCAACTCACAAACCTATCCATGAATTCAGTCACAGGCACCCTGGCTTCTCAGGACTTCCCTGCTGGGCAGGCTGGATGCATATCCTATCTAGAATCTTGGCTCCAAGGTCACCAGAGAATTGAAATGGAAAAGTAAAACAGAACAAACTAAAATAAAATCCAGCCTTAAACCTATTTCTTGAAGCTACAGGGCTACAAAGGAGTGAGAGAGGAATTACAAAGGAAGACTAATATTCCTCTCAACATCTCAGTTCATGGCACCCCCAGTATGGTTGAACAAGACTCTCAATCTTCCTGGATGTTACAGGTAAAAAAGAGAATATCTCAGTATGTTAGCCTGTTCTGTTTATGCATGCCATCAAAAGAGGTTATTCCCATCCACCTGATAAAGGAATTCAGAAAGTCTTCTCCCAAAAGAAGGGTGCTCCTTTTCAGGTGATCTGGGCATGCTCAAAGCAAGGCAAAGCCAAGACCTGGTTTAGATAGATAGATAGATAGATAGATAGATAGATAGATAGATAGATAG
>NW_027185903.1:26233938-26257093 GCF_028583685.1 Petaurus breviceps papuanus
ATAGATAGATAGATAGATAGATAGATAGATAGATAGATAGATAGATACCATTAAGTATTACTTAGAATTCCAGGAAAATGTAAAATTTTCAGGTTAAGGATCTTTATGTTTTAATCTTTCTATTTTCAGTACCTACCACATGCCTTACACACAGTAGATATTTAATAACTGTTGGATTCGGTTTGAAGCATTTTTTATACAGTTTGTACTTAATACTTTTGTGTCCTCATTAATAAATATTTATTGAGTAACCAGAGATTATAGAGTATAATTTGACTCACGTAATAAGGCATTTATAGATTTAGATCTAAATCTAAATCTAAATGATAAATATAGATGCATTTACATGGATACATGTTTCTTTACATATACCTTATATACCAATACCATGCACATGCATTAGTTATCTTCTCTATTAAGTGCATGTCCATTCTTAAAAAGACAAAATTGACAGAGGCATGTAGAGAAATGAAGGGCACAGTGATGAAATGAATGCAGAGTTGAAGTATTTTTGTCACAGTAAGGAGGGATAGAAGCAATCCTTTAGCAACACATCTCATTTCCATTAGCTTTAGGAAAGGAACAGAAGAAACAAATTTAGAGATGGTTGAGAAATAAACTTCACCTAACATATAAGTTAGACTTAAGGTATCATCATCATTCATTTTTTCTCCTTGAAAAAGAAATGAAATTTAATGCTTTTACTGTTTTGTTTGCAACTGTGCCTATGGGTACTTTAAAATGTGTGCTGATTTACAATTCTGATACCAATGGTCAGCTGGCTTCATATGTCAGTAGTATAATGTGATTGGAAAATAAGATAAATACTTGGTTAAATGAAGATTATTAATGGAAAGGCTGGCTATACACTTTTAAAACTATCTAAATGGAAAAAAGGAGAAAGAGGAAAGAGAGATAGGAGATTTCACACTGGCAAGCATAAATGACAACAATAACATCTAATTCCCTGCCTAAAGGATTCTTAGATGGGAATTTGAATTGGGACACATAAGGCATAAAGAAATATTGAAATGCTAAACTGTTACCTCTAACACCTGGGACTGCCCACATAAGAATCCCAATAATGTCACATCCTTTCCCTTTGGCACGTCTAGACACTTTGTACGTTTGCACATACTGAAAAACCATCGGTAATCTGTTTAATTTTACTGGCCAACTGGTACATACAATAGCTCAAAGCAAATAAAATTCTGCAAATAAAATGACAAAAAAATGTCCCTAATTCCTGCATGGTGTCTATGGAGTGTTCAGGGAGGATTAGCACCTCTGGCCAGAGGGCTTTTCAGGGTTGCTCACCCACCTTTAGCATCCACCTGTCCCCCAACTTTCACTCATCGCTCCAAGACACTGTAGCATGTTCAACAATTGCACCGCGGTCAACCATTTCCAAAGACAGGCTAAATCACGTTGAAGGTACTTGACAGGCTTTAAATCCATTGGTAAACCAGGTGAAGACTTCAGGCAAAATAGGCTGGCAAGACCAAAATCATGTCACTATGCTGGGTCAAGGTATAGTGTGTCCAACTGTGGCTGATAAAACCAATATAATCTCAGAAGACCATACCACAGGTCAGGCATAAATAATTCCTATGAACATTTGGAGTAGAGATGACGCTAAATTTTCATATCTCATTTCTTTTGAGCTACTACAGTAATGCTTTGCTCATAGAACACAGCGTCCTCTTTGAGGTGAGTATGGCGCATTTGTGGCTACCTCCTCCTCCACCGCTCCGCATCCGCGGCTACCTCCTCCACCGCTCCGCATCCGCGGCTACCTCCTCCTCCGCCGCGCCGCATCCGCGGCTACCTCCTCCTCCGCCGCGCAGCATCCGCGGTACCTCCTCCTCCGCCGCGCCGCATCCGCGGCTACCTCCTCCTCCGCCGCTCCGCATCCGCGGCTACCTCCTCCTCCGCCGCGCCGCATCCGCGGCTACCTCCTCCTCCGCCGAGCCGCATCTGCGGCTACCTCTGCCGTGAATCCGTGGCTACCTCCTCTGCTGCTGCGCCGCATCCACGACTACCTCCTCGGCTGCTGCGCCGCATCCACTGCCGCAGCACATTTGCCGCTGCGCTGCATCCACCCCCAGCAGCCGCAGCTACCTCCTCCGCCGCTGCGCCACATCCACGGCTACCTCCTCTGCTGCCACGCCACATCCATAGCTACCTCCTCTGCCACCCCACTGCATCAACAGCCACAGCACATCTGCCGCTGTGCTGCATCCACCCAGCCACCGCATCCGCTGCCCACCTCTGCACTGCATCCACTCTTCCACAGCAGCCGCTGCATCTGCCGCTGATGCTGCCATTGCCGCAGTGGGCGGTCCTATGCCAGTGTCTCCCATGTCACAAAATCAATTCCAAAGTTCTTCAGAGAGATCTTAAGAGTATCTTTCTATTGCTTGTTCTGACCTTCATGTGAAGGCTTGCCTTCTGTGAATTCTCTGTAAAATAGTCTTTTAGCAAATGTAAGTTTGGCATTTGAGCCAGACTCTTGGGGCTGGTCTCAGTAATAGAGTTTGAATGTTCCATAGTTCCTCTAGAGAAAGGACCTGAAATACTTTATCTTGCCAGATGATCTCCAGAATCTTCTGAAGACAATTCAAGTGTTGATGACTTTCTCTTACGAACCAGAAAATCCCTAATTGGCATGCTAATCAAGGTAGGGGCAGAAAAGAAAGGAAACTGACATTCCACATCCCTACCTTTATTATGCATAGCTATTAAGAACCCCAGAACCTGCAGCTGTCTCCATTAACCCCACCCTTTCAGAAGAATTTAAAGTCACAGAAAATACCACCTGGCAAGTGCGATGGGTTACAGACCCTGGTAATTATCTTAAAAGCCTGCCTCTTGTTAAATTAAAATATTATGCACTGGGCAGGCAAACCAACCTGGCGGAAGCACCAATATACACTGGAGGAGAAATAAGAAGACCGAAGGTCCCAGGCTCAAGAAAAAAAAAAATGCTCAGCAGCCCTTGGCAATTATGAAAATAGTTCCACATCAGAAATGTGCTTTTTTATTGGCAGAAATCATATGGAAGAAGATGTATTGTCCTGTGTTTTACCACTGCACCTTAAGGACCATGGGATTTTCTGTCATAGCAGAAACCTTTCATATTTATTATCTCCCCATTGGATTTTGAGCTTCATGAATGCAGGGACTACCTTACTTTTCTATTTGTAGATCTAGGGTTTAGCATGGAGCTTTCTACATGGTAAGTGCTTCATAATTCTTTTTTTTCTTCCATTCATGAGAATTTCTCAAAGAAAGCATAGATATCCACAAATTAACAAGATGCAATCAATGCCCATATGACAATTGCATATATATGCATGTGTGCATGTACATATATGTATGTGCGCACACATATGTGTACATGTATGTGCAGAAGTTGCGCAATGTGTGTTACATAGAAGTCTCATGCAAAGAAAAAGGGAGAAGAGAATAAACATTTATATAGTACTGGCTGTGTGACAGGCACTGTGCTAAGTGCTTTACAAATATTATCTTATTTGATCCTCACAACACAGGGTTGTGAAGATCAAAAAATCCTCACAACACCCCTTTATAAATAAATAAATAGGTGCTATTGTTATTCCCATTTGACAGTTGAGGAAACTGAGGCAGAGTTTAAGTGATTTGCCAATGGTCATAGAACCAGTAGGCCTTTGAGGCTACTTTTAAACTCAGATCTTTCTGCTTCTGGTCCTAGCACACTGCTACATAAGTGCCTACACTATAAAATTGAGTTGTTGGCAATGCCAAATATAAGTCATATGCAATAACATGATACAACAACATGAGACAGGGTAAGTGAAGTTGAAGAAATCCTGTATTTGGAGTTCAATGACTTGGTTTGAAATCCTGTCTCTGTCACTTAATATCTATGTGAACCGGGGTAAATGACTTGACCTCTCTGGACTTCACTTTCCTCATATGAATTGCTGATCGACCAGCCAATGAGCCAAACTATTTTGGAAAGCAATTTGGAATTATACAGAAAAAAATGTTACTAACTAAAGCATGCACTTTGACCCAGGCATGCCACTGCTGAACTTATACTCCCAAGGAATTTTATTCTAGAGAAACAACAGGGGAAAATGTTTTCTCTTATAGAGAAGTAAAGTATTTGTGGTATAAAATAAGACATCTACAAACACACATATACATATATATGTCTTTATACATACATATATGCTTTATACATGCATATATACTTTATACGTATAGAAAAATATTTTTGCATAAAACATACATATGCTTGATATACATATATACTTTATAATACATATATGCATATGCAAATATTTATATATGTACATACATTTATGTATATCTTGCATGTGTACATATATCTATTTATTATGTAATACAAATATAATTCATTTTCTTCCCCTTTTACCCATGAGGTCATGAAGAGTCGGATATGACTGAGCAACTAAATTACAAGAGCAAAATACCATCATTACTTCCATATAACCTTGCATATCTTGAATAATTGCTAGAATGAACTTGCCTTGTAGAGTAGTTGATGCTCAAAGAGAGACAGAGGTTTCAGTCAAATTGAGTGATAGGACTTGGACAATGATTTCATCAGAGAAGGAAGGTCATTAGCACATCCTGGAGTCTTAAAGAGTTGCCCAGGCTCATACCACCAGAGTCAACATTTGAACTGTTTCAAGTTAAAGGTTGGCTCTTTCCCCACCAATTCATTCTGCTGATATTGAGTCGAGGAAATATTAACCTCTGCTTACTCGAAACTTTAAATAATAAAAAAAATACAATCTGTGCTATTAATGAAATTGAATTTTGTTTTGTAAGAGTGTTAGCTCTTTGCAAATTTGGACTTGCATATTTTCTCTCTGGTTAGATACATATCTCTTGCTTTCAGTCTGGTCAGAAATTAACAAATGAATGATCTACCTGCAAAACCAACAACCAGTATTTTGCAGTTTCGTGTTGCATTTCTGACAGAATAGGGATTATAAACAATGGAAGGAGGATGATACCTTCGATTAATAAAAGCCCATGGGTTAACAGTTTGTTCTGGGACACAATACAGATTAAGATGATTTAAGAGATTGTTATTTTTTGATACCTCCAATAAAAGGACGTACATTTGTGCTAGATGATGGCTGGGCTGGGAACAGATTGGAGATGTTGGGCAGAATCTCAGAGGAAATATGTGAAAGCTAGTGCTAGAACAATATATGTGATTGCATAGTGAAGCTGCAGAGAGAGAGGAGACCAATTACAAATGAGACCAAGCAGCAGGAGATTAGCAAAGGAAGAAAAATTGAGGAGAATAATAAAAAGCAAGATAACGAATGGGGCAAATGGAGAGAGTAGATTTGTTGTTTTGTGAACCCCTTCTGCTCCCCAAAATGTTTTACTTTATTTGAAGAAAAATGACTGCTTGGCACTTAAAGGATCAAAAGATATAGCAAACTGTGGAAAAGATAGGGAAAAAATGATTCTGTTCCGACTAACATTTTGCCAAACTCCATTAAAGTAAACACCTGTTATTCTGGAGTTTGGTTCTGTCATGTAATTCTCTGTGATCATTGCCACTTGGGAAAAAAATGAATGAACATCTCAAGGCTTCCTAATTTTTTAGGCTGTATTTTACAGTTATCAGTTAGAAGAAATTATTTATACAAAAACTAAATCCCTCACACAAATAAAACTGGAATTTCCAACCTAAACTGGATTTCCTTAAAGCACAGCAAAATTTTAGGCATAGTACTTTATTATTACTTTAATCTAGTGCCTTTTTAGCAAACTTCTTGCAGAATGATTCCTCTTATATGTACTAGTCCTTGTTATCATTTCTGAGATGCAGTGGGATATTCAAGTATTTTATGGAGGTTTGGAGATCTTTTTAAACTCTCTTCTGATGGTTGATTAGGGAGATTTAATTCAGGTGGGAAAATGACCATCCATGAAGAGGACAGAATAATTTCAGAGATTTGAGCTTTATTCTTATTCCTGCAACTGAGAAAAATGTTAGTATTCTGTCTCAACTTTTCCTTATGTAAAATAGAAGAAAAAGTTCATTATTAGGGGGCATTTAAGTATCACTCAACAAGCATTTCTTAAGTGCCTCCTAGCCACCGGACACTGGAGATACAAGAATAAAAAAGCAAATCACTCTTCTCAGTGTGCTTACCATTTATCAACGGAGACATGTTTATTCAGAATAAATACAAGGTAGTTAAAGAGAAGGTAATTAAGGAGAGAAATTAAAAGTGGTTAGAGGATAGTGTTTGATGAGTTAGTGCTTCATCTGAAGAAAAAGGGAGATTTTACTGGAGAGAGGGGAGAAAGAAGTGCATTACAGTCATAGAGAATGGTCAGTGCAAAGGCCCAGACACAAACACACAAATATAGTCTTTTTGATTTTTTTTTTGGTGGAGGGAGAAGGTGGACAAGGGAACATGTGCAAATATTCCCTGATAGATTCTATTCTAAGCAATCCTGTAGAATTTTTGAATGGGCTTTCTTCTGGCAATATTGTGTGATGATAAAGAAATTCCTAATTGACTGTTGAAGCTAGAAAAATAACTGATAATTTAGGGGATGATGAAACAAAACTCCATAGGTGACTTGTTTCTCCCACTCTGTCTCTTTCTTTTCCTGTTTCTTTCTGTTCCTCTATCTTTGTCTCTGTCTCTGCCTCTGTCAGCTTGTTTCTATCTCTCTACCTTTGTATATCTGCTTTTCTCTCTGGCGCTCTCTTAGCTTTAAATAAGGATTGATTTGAAATGCATCTCTAAATGCTGAGTAAAAAAAGTGACTCTGAAGTCTCCCACCTAACCACTCAGGGTAGATGGGAAAACACAGCTATGATGGTCTTTTCTGTTTATTCTTTCCTGATCTTAGGTTGAATGAGTGTTCAGGGATGGAAGTAAAAGTTTTTCTTTTTCTTTCTTTTTTTTTGGGGGGGGAAGGAAGGAGATATTTTGTACCAACTGCTGTTCTATACTTTCTCAGTAAATACCATTTCTAGAAGTTATTCTAGAAGTTACAAAAATCTAGGAGCTGTTTTTGTTGTTGTTGTTGTTTATTTATAAGGAGTACACTAGGGGGCACTCTTGAGCATCTGTACTAAAATTACATACCTTGAGGTTACTCCTGGTATCCTAAGAGTAGTAAATTTTCTCCTGGAGACAGAGCCTGGGTGTTTGAGTGATAGCTGGAAAGTGACTCCAGAGGAAGGGCTACAACATACTAAAACACTCACCAAATGCCCACAAGTTGCAGGGTTGAAAGATAGTGTAGTACATATTAAAACTGAGTATACCAGGGCAGCTAGGTGGCGCAGTGAATAGAGCACCAGCCCTGGGTCAGGAGGACATCAGTTCAAATACGATTTCATATATTTAACACACTTACTAGCTGTGTAACCTTGGGCAAATCACTTAAACCCAACTGCCTTGCCTATCCCCCTCAAAAAAAACAAACAAACAAACAACTGAGTATACTAAGATAAAGTTTACAAACCATGTATCTGTATTCAAAGGGTGAATGTATGATACTTTTGAGATACGGTATGTTATTTCAAAGCATGGTACTTACAAGGATTGTTGTTTGTCCTTTGTTTTTGGAGAGGATAATGACATCAAGAAGGTGATGCCATGACTTGAAAGGGAATTGGATTTAATTGAGGGGGGGCTCTGTAAAGTCACTAGATTCACTTTCTCTCCAGAGTCATCTGGTTCAGTGGCAAGATATAGATCAGGATGTGAGGAAGACCTTTCCTGCTGACTTTACAAGTTGTCTTGGGCTAGAAAACTGTTTCACCCTGTCTTTTTGTTGGTTCTGCCTTCCCAAAATTACTTTTATAGTTGTTGGAGACGAATTTGGGAGAGTTCAAGCAATTTCCCACTTACTCCACCATCTTCATTCCTGGAAGTCTCATACTTTCCTTTTTGAAGAGGACCAATAACATCATAGGGTGATGTCTTTTTTTTTTTAAGCAATCGGGGTTAAGTAACTTACTCAAGATTACACGGCCAGGTGTTTCTGGGTATGGTGCTGAGTATCTGACCCCAGATTTGATTCAGGTCATCCCGACACTGGAGCCAGTGCTCTTACTCGCTGTGCTACCTGGCCGCTCCTAAGCAATTGGGGTTAAGTAACTTGCTCAAGGTTACACGGTCAGTTATTTCTGGGTGTGGTGCTGAGTATCTGAGCCCGGATTTGATCCAGGTCATCCTGGCACTGGAGCCAGTGCTCTTACTCGATGAGCCACCTGGCCGCTCCTAAGCAATTGGGGTTAAGTAACTCGCTCAAGGTTACATGGCTAGTTATTATTTCTAGGCGTGGTGCTGAGTATCCGAGCCCGGATTTGATCCAGGTCATCCCGGCACTGGAGCCAGTGCTCTTACTCGATGAGCCACCTGGTCACCCCTATAGGGTGATGTCTTGACTTGTGCAGGAGTTGGATTTAAGTGAGGCAATGTTGGACAGATTGACTGCATATTATTATACTGACATACTATAAACTCCAGACAACCTGACCTACTTGTTTTTCACCTTACACAGTACCCCCCTTCTAATGTTTGTTCCTGTGATATCCTCCTTCCTCACCTGTGCCTATAGGCATCCCTAGCTCTCATTTTGGCTCAGCTTAACAGATATTTCATTCAAAATTTTTTCATAATTCCTCTGGTTGTTTGGACCCCCATCCCAAATGCATCAGTGTATTTATTTTGTATTCTGTTATAATTTTATGTGAATATATTGTATCCTGTCACCAGCAGAATATAAGCTGCTTGAAGACAGGAAACATCTTCCTTTTATATTGGTATCCCTAGCATTTGCTGTAGTGATTAACATAGTAGATACTTAATAATCTCTTATTTATTCACTGATTCATTTTTTCATCTTATTCTCGTGCTCAAATCTAAATTCTTCAGCCTGACTTTCAAGGCCCTCTACAATTTGGTCAACCTTATTTCTCATTTACTCTTCAGAACACAATTTCTCCTTTGATCAAGTCAGTCTTTGCCATACATGAGAAGCTCATTGAAATCTGGTCATTTTGCTCACCTTTCCCCCTCCAATATCTTCTTTTTTTGAAAGCTTCAAAGGTCAAAAGCTCATCAGAAGGTTTCCCCTATAACAAATATTCTGTGCCTCCTCTAGTCCTCATTGATTTCCTTGCTTAATGAAATCCTTGCTGATTCACTGTTCTATCTCTTCAGTGCTCCAGTTTAATAACATGTTCATACACTACTGGATAAATAAGGTTGAATTACTACGATTATATCACATTAGTATCTTTTTTAACTATTATAAGGTTGTGGTAACTTGACTAAACTGTTATACTAAACTTAACCAAAGACACTTCATATTCTCACAGTTCCATACATATCAGTCTATAATATAGTGAATATTGAACTTAGAGTCAGTGTACCTGATTTAGAATCCTCACTTTGACATACCCTCTCTCTGAACCACAGTTTGTTCATTAGTAAAATGGGGATGTCAACCCTGAAAACAAATGGCCAAAAAGTCACAAAGGTTATGCAACTGCTGCTGACTCAAAATAAAATGAAATAAAATATTACAGACTTCACACAGATTAACACAACCACAGTTAATTCTAAGAAATAAAATAAAATAAAACCAAAGAGCTAACAGTGATCACAATAAAAAAGCTTTCTTTATTCCCTTGGAGGAAGGATACTAGAAACACTTCCTTTAGTCAGAGATCTGCTTTAGTAAGGGCAAATCTCAAAGGCTACGCAGTTAGCTGTAGCTCTGACGATGAAGGTAACAGCAACAGTGAGACAGGTTTGATTCATAGCAGGGTTTCATAATGAGAACATGGTTTCTGCAAGTTCTCGTCTGAGCTCAAGGACCACCTGGTGCTGGTGTAAAGAATTCTGGGATTTTGATGAAGCAGAATGCATTCAGAGGATGAGCTCAAAGGATTGTTGTTAATGCTACACTCAGGATGCAGCTTGCATCCTGGACCTTATCTCTGGAAAACAGGGGGTCTCCTAAGAGCAAAAAGAGAGGAACAAAAAGAGAAGAGTGATTTGGAATGGGGATCCTGACATGAATAGTATTTTTTTGTCTTATTCATCTCACAGGGTGCAGTGTGGAAAACTATAATTCTTAAAGCTTTATACGACAACTTATTACTGTGATCTCTATTGTTGACATCACTATATTAACATTAACTATAGTTGAAGAAAATTCAAAAGTCATTAATAAATGGAGGAAATAGATTACTTTTCTGACTAGATTTTAGGAACCTTGAAGATCTTTTCTGCATGTGTCCTCCTCTGTTATTGACTAGCATCATGCTTTACCCTATTAAACATTAATTATTCTCTTTTCTCTCTCTGCCTCTGCCTCCTTGTCTCTCTTTCTGTTTCTCTCTCTCGCTGTCTCTTTCTGTCTCTGTCTCTCTGTGTCTGTGTCTCTTTCTGTCTCCATCTCTGTCTGTTTCTCTCTGTTTTTGTCTCTCTGACTCTCTTTCTCTCTCTGTGTCTCTCTCTGACTCTCTGTCTCTCTGTGTCTTTCTCTGTCTCTCTGCCTCTGTATCTCTGTGTGTCTCTCTCTTTTTCTGTCTTTCTCTCTCACCATATATATTTACACATATGCATGAACATATATGTATATTATATGTTATAGTACATGAAGATGATCATCCCCTTGAAATCAAGAAACATGTCTTCTACTTCTTAGTATCCCTCTTAGTTTCTTGTATTTGTCCTCAAAAAGATTAAAACTCGAAGGAGGCTACTGCTTGTTTAACCAATGAAAATACAAATGAACAAATTAGCTAGAAAGACAAATCAAAGTGAGTTATCCTTAGGTGCTGCCTGATTGCTAAATTCTTTCCTGCTGGAACCTATCATTCTCCTATCATTCTCAACTTGTGTATTAAACTTATACTTTAACCCATTATAGTCAGTCCATATGTATTAGTCCTTCACTCATCACAGAATCTTGTTCTAAGTTCTGAGGGAAGATATACAAGAAATAGCAGTTGTTGCTGTCTTTAAGGGAATTACAATGAATCCCCAGAGAAAACATTTCTGTTACCTGAGAAGATCTTAGGATTTGTTATTTTTTACTTATGTACCCATTTTTTTTATTATTGGCTAAGTGATTGATTTATCAAAGCAGAAAGAATAACTCATTTAGACATGAAATCACTAGTGTCTATACCTTTCAGGACAAGTCACCAGTTCAATCACAATCTTTTCTCCCCCAAAAAACAAGTTTGAGTCTTACTTTATTACAAAATATGTTCAAGCTCCTATATCTGTGTTTGTGTGTGTGATTATCTTATCTGAGAAGCCATATAAATTAAAATTGCCTGAAATTTACATTGCCCATTCTGAAAAGAACTTGGTCTTACAAAGGATGGAGGTAGACTTGACATTTTAGATACTAATTAATTACACTTCCATTTTCCTCATTCCCCATGATGGCCCTCCTCTAGGATGGGAGAGGGGCAGTGAAAGAAAATGGAGACATTACACATTTCTCTAGTGTGATAAACACATCCAAACTTGAGTGAAAGTATCACTAATTACACCTACTGTGTTGATTCTCCTGCGTTTTCCATTGCCAAATTCCCTTCCCAGCTCATCCCATCTCCCAAAAACAAGAAGAAAAGACAATTAATCTCCACCCCACCCTGAGCACTGAGAGATCTTAACATAATATGCCTTCCCAACTAGGTCCTTTTTAAAAGAAGATATTTCTATTTTAAATTTCCTCTAGGAGAAAATGAAAAAGGCTGCTGGGCATCTGATAAGGAAGGGCAGGAGCTGCAGCAAAGCATGAGACTGCTAAACAGGAAAACAAAGTCACCTTATACTGACTCTTCTTCAAGTTACTTTACTTTTTCTGGGTCAAACTTATTACAGAGAAGAACTTGGGCCTCTCATTGGCAATTCAGCCAAGAATTCATGAGCTAGAGCCACTTCATAAACTTCCCAGACTCTGGTTTCCTCATTTAAGCAATGTAGTTTTCTCTGGAACCTAAAAACCAAACAAAATCCAAAGAAATGAGAATGTGGGAGAAGTGCCCCTTAATGGACAAGCCCAGGGCATGTGAATCTTCCTGACTGACCATTCATCAGGGAGGCCCTGCAAGTTCTAGGGCGGGGGGGGGGAACTTCCTTCTCCACACAAAAATCACCAAGTTTTGGTGTCATGTTGTCATCTGTCACATGTCACATTGCTGTAGCATATGTGGGGGTTTCCTCTCACTGAAGAACCATGCCAGTTAGCTGACATGTACTCCAGGGATTGGTGCCATTTAGAACTAGAGATCTTGACTCATATTCCAACCTCCTGATGAAATCCAATCATCCCCTTTCAGTTGATGGTCTCTCAAACTTCTCTGTGGTCTCTGACCCTGTTAACACTTTCCTTTCTTCTTGCCGCTTGGAAAGCTGAGCATCAAGGATGACTTTCTTTGTTTTATTCATGCTTTGACTTTCTAGCCACTTATTTTTCTACTTATTTTGTTTAACTAGAAAGGTTACTGTAGTCATTAGTAATAATATGAAATGTCACACTCTATGATATGAGGGAATCATCTACATAATCTACAATTTTAGTCCTATACCTGTTACCTTATTATGGAATGGAAGTGAACTTGGATTCTTAGACCCCTGGCCAGCAAAGCACAGCCTCAGAGAGATCCTAACAAGTGAGCAAGACTTCTAGAACAGGTTATCAATGATACTAGAATTAAGATCTAAGAAACAATTTGAATTCAGAGTCTCATTGCCAGAACCTTGACTACTAAGGGGCTAAGTTTTGGTTACAACAACTTATGAAGACCTTCAACCAAGGTATATAGAGGTTGTGATCTGTGTTGACAAAGAAAGAATCCAGGATGGTGAAATTACAGGTATTTGAAAATGTGAAATAAACCATAGAATTTGGATTTCTGAGTGTCTGAATCAATAGCACAGTTCTCCTTTCCCAATCTTTTCAAATATAGTTGTATTTTTGAATATTAAATTATCCTGGACTCTCAAAAATCCTTGCCCTCTTGCTTGATCATTGGTTATAACTTTCCAAACTCCAAATTTTCATCATCCCCCTGTCCTCATAATCATATACTAGATAAATGGAACTAGAAAAAGAGATATTGACTACAATTGACAGTGAAAAAAAATAGAGACATTTCATATTAACAACTAATTTGTTATATCATCTAATGGCAGCAAGACAATCCATTTACTCTTCATTAATTGATTCTCTATGACTTTCCTCATAGTGGTTGTTCCAAACCTCTTCTCTTCTTATGCCTTCCACACCCTCCCCCTCTCAGCAAAGGACCACTCTATACTTAAAAGAGAAAATAGGGCATTCACAATGAGCCCTCTCTTCCCCATTCATATCTCAAAGTGCTTTGACATCAATTCCCAAATTTCTTTGATGAAAAAGTAGTCTCTCCTTCCCAAGCCTATCTCCTCTTCTTATAACTTTAATACAAATCCCAGAATCTCCTCAGGTAGATTCTCCTTTGTAGTCATCCAGTCTCTCACAATAATCTTTAACTTCTCTTTCCTTGCAAACAACAAGAATTCCTAGACCCCTTCTATTTCTAGAAGAAAATAATAACCCCACTTGACTCAACCTTCCCCTCAAACTATCATTCTATATATCTCTTCCCATTTACAACTAAAGTCCTAGAATATGATGTCTTTTTCTACTTTTCCTTCTTGACCTTGAATTATACTCACTTTTCAATCTATTACCTCTTTTCAACTTCATCAAATGAAGCTGTTCTCCCTGAGGTTGCTAGTGATCTGTTATCTGACAAATCTGGTGGCTTTCCCTCAGTCCTCATATTTATTACCATTTTACATCATCTGACACTAGTGACTATACTTTCCTCCTTCTCGTGTTGTATTGTCTGAGGTTTTGTGAATTTTTTCTCTCTTGGCTGTTTTCTTACCTTTCTGACCTCTCTGACTAGTCTACCAGATCCTTTACTGGGTCATTATCTCATATCATCCTCTAACTATGAGCGTACCCCAAATACACTCTCCTAAATCCTTTTCTCTCTTTAAATTGGACTAAAAACTCTTCAAGAACAGTGACTATGTACCTTATCCTATTGGTATTAGCAGCACAGTACTTGGCACACAAGCATTTAAATGCCTTTTCATTCATTCATTCATTTGTTCTTTCATTCATTTGTTCATTCTATACAGTCCCTCAGTTATCCCATAAACTCCCACTGTATCTGTCATCATCCTTAATCAGATGACTCCCAGATTAATATATATTGCCTGTCTTTCTCCTAATATCTAATCCCACATCTCCAGCTGTTTATTGGACACATCTTGTTGACATCTCAAACTATACATGACTAAAACAGAACTTAATCTTTCTCCCAAAACATACCTCTGTCTTTAACTGCCCCATTTTTGCCAAAGACACCACCGTTCTTCCAGTGAACCAGTTTTACAGCCTCAAAGTCTTTCTTGAATCCTCACCACAAATATTTAAGTAGTTGGCAATTATTGGTTATTAGACCTCCATGACATGTCTTGCCTTTTGCTTTGTCTCTCTCCCCACACAGGCAATGCCCTAGCCTAGTTCATACATTCTCAATGTACTATTGCACCTTTGTCCTAATTGTTCTCCTCTTATACAAGTTCATTCTCAACATCACTTGGCAAAGGGATATTCTTTTTCTAAAAAAATTATTAATTAATTTTTAGTTTTCAACAATCGCTTTTATAAGATTTTAAGTTCTAAATTTTTCCCCTCTCCCTCCACTTCCTTCTACCCAAGATGACATGAAATCTGATCTAGGATATATATGTATGATCATATTAAGCATATTTCCACATTAGCCATGTTGTGAAAGAAGAATCAGAACAAAAGGAAAAAAAAACATGAGAAAGAAAAAAACAAAAAACTTCAATAAAAAGAGAAAACAGTATGAACA
Source organism: Petaurus breviceps papuanus (assembly GCF_028583685.1). Classification (NCBI taxonomy): domain Eukaryota; kingdom Metazoa; phylum Chordata; class Mammalia; order Diprotodontia; family Petauridae; genus Petaurus; species Petaurus breviceps. Next base: position 26,248,913 of record NW_027185903.1, read on the forward strand.
GATTTACATTCAGACTCCATAGTCCTTTCTCTGGGTGTGGATAGCACTTTCCATCATAAATCTTATGGAATTGTCTCAGATCATTATATTTCTAATAAGTGCTAAGTCTAACAAAATCAGTCATCACACAATGCTGCTGTTACTGTGCACAGTGTTCTCTTCTGCTCACTTCTCTTAGCATCAGTGAATGCAAGTCTTTCCAGGTTTTTCTGAAGTCTGCCTGCTCATCATTTCTTATAGCAAAATACTATTCCATTACATTCTTATACCACAACTTATTCAGCCTAATTGACGGCCATCCCCTCAGTTTCCACTTCTTTGCCACCACAAAAAGAGCTGTATAAATACTTTTGTACATTTAGGTTCTTTTTCCTTTTTTTATAATCTCATTGCGATACAGACCTAGAAGTGGTATTGCTGGGCCAAAGAGTATACATAGTTTTATAGCCCTTTGGGCATAGTTCCAAATTGCTCTCCAGAATGGTTGAATCAGTTTGCAACTCCACCAACCATGAAGTTCCAACTGTTAGTGGCTCACTGCCCTCAAAAAAAAAAGACATTGTATTTATTGTGTGTGTGTGTGTGTGTATATGTATATATATTCACATGTTTACATTTTGTTTCCCATAGTAGAATGTAAACTTCTGAGAGAAGAAGGGAGAGAGGGGAGGGGGAGGGAGAGAAACTCTTTCATTTTGATCTTTCTAACCTTGGCTTTTAACAAAGGTCTTGGCACATAGTATGTGATTAATAAAAATGCTTATTAATTGAGTGGTGTGCTTTTGTAATTCTGAATCAGCCTTTTCTCATTGTATAACATTTTTGTAGCATATATGTATATATGAAATAAAGCATATGTAGTATTTGTAGCATGTTATAGCATATACTTTGAATTTTCAGGTTAGAGAGCTAACATAAATCATTCCACCTAACATGCTGAGATGCACTTCACCAATTTAGAGTGAGCTGTGTTGTGCTTTTGAGTGGTAATATTCCCCTACCAAAAATGATGTGGAGAGGCAAAGAGTCTCTAATCATTGATTTCTGATGAGTATCTCTTGGATTCAGCAAGTCATTCTACCATCTGACACTATTGAGTATCCACTTATTGAGTATGCACTGTGTTCTAGGAACTTTCTTCAGCTCTGTAGGAAGTCCAAAAGAATCTCTTCCCTTGAGGATGTAGTATCATTTGGCACATCAGATAAAAAAAATCCTATTTTTTTTTCTTTTCTTGTCAAGGAATAAATTTACAAAAACAAAACAAAACAAAATTCACTGAGATGATGGTTCAAGCTCTAGGAGTTTTCAAATTCTGTTCTTTGTTTTGATCATGTAATGATGCTCTGTGATTGCATATGGTTTATATATAATGGCTCAGGTGTTTCATAAGAATTAGCAACTCTCCAAATTATAGTATTTGTGATATATACAGGAAGAATTGAGGAATTCTTTTGTGAAAGCGATTATAATTGTCTGTTGCTAAGTGTATATTGGAGAATTCCAAATGGGATAATTTGAAACAAAATTGCATAGTATTTTAATTTTTCTCTAGATGAGAATATCTAGTATTTCTTCCAGAGCTTCAAAAGATATGGAAGGAATGTGGTGGTAACCTATCAAATGAATCCTGTCAGGAGAAGTGAAGAGCCTTAATGGTTTTAGTTAAACTGATTGTAATGGAGACTGAGATATATTTCAAACTGTCATATAGTGACTCTGGCCAGGGTACCCACACGCTTCACTCTTGCCAATATTTCCTGAAGTTGTAAAGCTGTCAATTTACCCCAGGATCATTTTTAGGGAGTAAGGATGAATATAAAGGATGAAAAAAAGAAACCTTCACTTATACATGTTTATTATCTATTTCTTGCCTCCTCTATCTCCCATCATTTTGGGAGAATGGCACCTTGAAAGTGGCAAAGGCAAGGACTTATCTTTTAGAGATTCCAAAACTTGTCAGACAACTGAATGTAACCTGTCGTTAACCCTGGCCTCAAGAAATGATGACTTAAGATTATTGGGTCAGGTCTCTGTGCCAGTTCACCAGTTTTCCATGTTCTGAATACACCCCCCCAAGAAAACCCCTTAAATTTGTGTTAAGGGGACTTGTCTATAGAAAAACTAACAAGCCAGGTAAAGAGGAAGCTATCAAAAAGATAGAAGATAAATATATAGCCTTAGAGAAGGCGTGAAATAGTTCTAGCTCACATCAGGGGCAATAATAAATCCTAAACTGAAGATGTAGAGACCATCTAGACCATGTAGAGACATTGGTATAGTCTTTCCTCATCTTCTTTCTTGTTCTTCAAAAGGACAAATAAATGTTTCTGTAGGTTGTTTACTCACTTCAGACTTCTTGATTGCTTCTGGGTTTAGGAAGTGTCAAACTTTATTATAAGCAGGCAAATGTCCTGGATGCTTGCCCCATTTTGCTTGTTGTTCACATACAGAGTGAAAGGGCAAAAATGTGATTATATTAAAGATGAGACATTTGGTTCAGGTGTTTTTTTTTGGGGGGGGTTAGATCTGGGAACTCCATGGAGTACTTAGGAAAAAGTGAGTAGACTAGTACTGGAGTTAGTACAAACCTAGGAAAGGAATTGAAGCTCAGATATTCCTAGTAAAAAGACTAGATGATGAAGGGTGAATCTCTTGACTCTCCCAACCCACTTAAGAGTAATCCCTTTTTTAATTAGGTAAGAATACTTCTTGTTTGATTCAATCAAGCAAAACTTCCACTTAGAGGAGGATGAAGAGACCAACCAGTCTTCATTCCTCTCTGGCTGCATTCTTGACATATCCTCACTGTCATACCCCATACCTTCATAAGCCACCACTCCTTTTCTACTTTCTTTAATACATTGTCTTCTCCCGCTAGAATGTAAGAGTTTTGAGTGTAGGGGCCTTTTTATTCTAATTATATTTGTATTTTCAGCACTTAGCACAGTTAGTAAAGGCTTACTGACTTGAATTTGCATCAAGAAGAGTCATCACTCTTACCTTATATTAGATCAGAAGACTGGGCCATCTGTCTTCACTATATCCATCTTCTCAAAGACTGCAAGAAGTCCTGAGAAAAGATCTGCTCATTCCACAACTTGCTCTCACAGGCCCTGTTTATCCATATATACTGTAATATTATCTCCTGTTTTTTCATAAATGTTTTTTTCAAAAAACTGAAATGTGCTTCAAACACAGAGTTCAGGTTTTAAATAAGTGGGACAATGGATATAGCATTGGACTTGGAGTCAGGAAGACCTGAGTTCAAATCTGATCTCAGATAACTTCTTAGTGTGTGACCCTGGGCAAGTTACTTAATCTCCATTTGCCTCAATTTGTAGGGAGGATCAAATGTGATAATACATGAAAAGCTAAGCACACAGTCCCTACATATAGTAGGTTATAGTAGGTTCTATATAAATATTATTATTATTATTAAAATGCAAATTAAGCAGAGAGCCCAACCAAAATCTTAGCATTATTTTCTAGCTGAAAGTTCAAAGGAACTATAAGTGAACTAAATTTTTCATCTAAAATAAACTTCCTAAAACCAAAGAGGAGTGAACTATGTGGACTTCAGGTGCAATTATATATCCCCCTTAGGCTTAAAATGAACTAACTATTCCAATTATTATATGGCAAAGACCCTATTTGAGAGTAAATGAGGCAGAAAATTTAAAGGAAAGCTACACATCCCTCACCTCCCTAGGGGAATGAGTTGCTAGGGAAGCCTAGGATTCCTCTCTGGGAGATGGGGCAAGAGTTACTAAGAAAGCTCTGCTCCTAAGGAAAAGGGTGAGAGTTCCTTGGATTTGTTCAAACCAATATTCTGACTCTAGGAATAATTGATTTTCTTCCTGTAATAGAACTTTAGTCTTTCCTAGTGGGTATACCAGGGCCTGAAGATGCAGAGAAGAAGCAAAATAGTCATTGCCTTCAGGCAGATTTCATTCTACCACACATAATATGTACATATATAATCATATATAAATTATATACAACATAAATTTAGGAGATGGAATCACTAACACCTGGGTGGGATCAGAAAAGGCCTCACACTAGAAATGTGTTTGAGGAGTGGCTAGGTGGCATAGTGAATAGAGCACTGACCCTGGAGTAAGGAGGACCTGAGTTAAAACGTGGCTTAAGACACTTAACACTAGCCATGTGACCTTGGGCAAGTCACTTAACCCCGATTGCAATGCCTCCCCCCTCAAAAAAGCAAAAAAATAAAATTTTAAAAAAGAAATATATTTGAGCTAAACTTGAAGGAAATTTGGGATTCTGGGAGGCAAAAGTGAGGAGGGAATGTCTGTCAGGCAAGAGATACAACCTGTACAAAGACTCAGAAGTGAGAGATGAAGTTTCACATGTAAGGAAAAGTAAGAAGGACACTTTGGCTGGAAAGTAGAGTTTATAAAGCTGAACAACATGTGATCAAGCCAATGTGATGGGTGGATTTATAATAACTGAAGAGACAGATTCTGAGCTATGTGATTTATTAGCATAAAAGCAAGGTCCAGGGACCCTCAGCAGGTACAAAGATTCTGAATATAGATTTTGCATAGATTTTATACATTAAAAAAAACAATAAACAGGATACAGAAGAAGATATAGGAATAGGTAATCTGATTTATTACTGCAGGATAGATTTGTGACTTTCTGAGTTGAGAAGGGGGTGAGCAAGCAGGTGAACTTCCTTGAAATCACAAATAAGTCTCAAAATTGAGGTTGTTCACAAAAAAAGGAGTCAGTCTAGTTCTCATAAAAAGAAGGTAGTTTGGAGCTAGGCTTTGAAGTTCTTTAAATGTCAATGTTTATTTTTTATCCTAAAGGCAAAAGGTAATAATTTTCTAAAAAGAGGATGGATGTGGATGATCAGACCTGTTGGTTTTTATTTATTTTTTTTTTTAGGAAATCACTTTCGTAATGTGCAAAATGTGTTGGAAAAGAAAGAGCCTGGGAAGAGACAGTGTGGTTGACGTAATAGCAAGCAAAGAAGTACTTAGCACCTTGTTTCAATTATTTATTTAGCACCTTGTTTCAGTTCAAGGGTCTTTAAGCCTTGCCCTGATTGTATCAAGTCTTTGTTAAGAAACAGAACCTGTGAATCCCACAGTGGGAGGGACTTGCCAAAGACAGGAACAGGAAGGATATAAGAGGTGGGTGGAACAGGGAGGACCTAATGACAGGTTGAGCACAACTGGGACTGAGCAGAACTGAGAACATGACACTTGTGGTGGCTGGCACACTGTTTATGTTGATTTGTGTTTGTGATACTTTGTATAGAAGCCCTAGGAATGGGATTCCTTATTGGAATATTCCTTATTCCTTATTGGAAGCCCTGAAAGAGGATTATCTTGTCTGTTTACATAAGTCCTGGGACTATACTGATAATTTGTGTTGAGTTCTTAGCCCTTGTTTGTGTGTCTATGTTGAGTTTTCAGACCTTGTTTGTGGGTCTGTGTTAATTTCATAGGCAGATAGTGAATTGATGATGGTGCTGGCGATGTATATGAATGTTGTTTTGGCTCTTTGAAGCTTTGTCTTCCCAGAAACAAAAACTGCAAAGGTCTTGAGGTGGACTGGATACTCTGAAATTCAGTATGGAATGGGAAGTGGATGAGGAACTGGATGAAGAGCTAGATGACTAACTGAGAGTTGCCTGCCTGTGAATCCAGGTGATAGCTGGGTAGATTCAGGCAAGAGCTGGACACATGGGAGAGGAACCATGGAATCAGGGAGCCAGCCTTGAGCCAAGATGAAAGGACCTCTCCTTGGGCACTTAGTGCTGACTGAGAAGATCATGATTTACTGTGTTCTAGGGGTGGGAGAACTTTGTACTTTGTACCTTGTACTCCTTAAGGATGATTGGAAACTAATCTCCAATCAAGAAGAATGAAGACATTTTGACTGAGAGATTAAGACAATGCGACCTAGAGGTAGGAAACTTTTGACCTTTGTACTTTGTGTCCCTTAAGGAGGATTGCCCCAAAAGGATGATTGAGTTAAGGACCTACTGCATGATATCTTTTATTTAAAACTATGTGATTACTTTAGAGATAAGTTGTTATATTATTGTGAATGCTGTACTTTGGTTTCTGTGGATGTTTTACCTTAGTTTATTGCTGAATAAATTGAGACTTCACTATACTATGTGATCAGAACCTTAAAGCTACTCACAGCAGCAGTCTTCTGGAGAGCTGCTCGTGCTTGGCTTTATGGTTGATCAATCAGTAACCATATAGCAAACATCTACTATTTACCAGAACCTTTATTAGGTGCTGGGGATAGCAAGACTAAGAGAAAAGTATATGTTCTTAAGGAGCTTATATCTTACTATTTATTGAGGTTTATATAAAGTATATGTAAAACAGATCCAAGCTAACTGTGCGGCACTAGCAGGTGAAAGAACCATTCACAGAAGGCAGTATTTGAATTGAATCTAAAAGGAAACCTGAAATTCCAAGAGGCAGAGGTAAGAAGGAAACATGTGCAAAGGCAAGGAGATGGGGGATACAGAGGAAGGTATAAAGAATAGTGTGAAGTCTGAGTTAGAGTATGGGACAGGAAGTAATATGTAAAAAGACTAGAAAACAGTATGAGACCAGGCTGGTGTGATATTAGTTCAATTTGATTCAATTCTCTAATTCTTTACTTACATCTCATCAAGCTTCTAGTATGTTCAGAATGTTGTACACAAGTAGGAATACAGAGATGAAATAAGACATAATCTTTGCCTTGAGGATCCTTCAATCTAATAATGGCAGCAACAAAGTACAAGATAACTTTGATAAACAGCAGAATGTGATCATTCAGTTATTATCCAGTTCCTTCTCTACACCTAATCTAAACACTCAGAATTCAAATACAAAATTAAAACCAGCTCTTGCCCTCAAGGAACTTCATTTTGAGAAGGCAGGACATAAGAATTTTACTAGTTGTCAAAGGATATGAAGCTAGTTTCCTCTAAGTGTGGTGTATGAATTGGATGTAATTTTCATTTGCAATTACATTTGCATGTGTGAATCTCCTTATTCTATGGTAGTGTAATGGTATTGACAAAAACAAAAATTTGGGAAGTATTGATCCACAAAGATAAGCAAATAAAAAATAATCTGAGGAGAGATACAGCCAAAAAACTAAGGGGTTCAGTAAAGACTATGGGGAGGTGGTACATGAGCTCTGAGTTGGATTCTTGGGGTTGTAAATCAGAGGTATGAGTAAGTGTGTGTCAGGTCTTTGTGTCATTGTGCTTGTTGTTGTTTGTCCTTCATTCTCAAAGAGGATGACGTTTTGGTTTCCTTTTAGATTCGATTCAAACATTGCCTTCTGTGAATGGTTCTTTCTAGTTCTCCCACCTGCTAGTGCCCCACAGTTAGTTTGGATCGGTTTTACATATACTTTATGTAAAACTCAATAAGTCGTAGCTTATAAGTTCCTTAATGACATCAGGGAAGGTGATGCCATGACTTGCAAGTGAATTGGGTTTAAGTGAGGAAAGGCTGTGCAAAGTCACCAGCCTCACTCTGTCTTCCAGAGCCATCGGGGTTCCATGGCAAGATATAGGTAAGTATGACTAGAGATGGCCCCAGATGCAGTGGAAGATTTTGACTTTTTTAAGCTAAGGTCTTTCCTATGTCTCCAGTTTGACTGAAGCAACACCCATTCGATGATTAAGGCTAGGCCTTTGGGACAGCCTATGTTAAAGCACAGTCAGAAATTGTGGAGTACTAAGCTTGAAGAATAAGTATGCCAGTGTGACTAGAATACATACTGCCTGAGAGAGTAATTAAAGAATGTGTTTTTTCCTCCTCCTGGCTTAGTACCTGACTTTCAAGTTTCAAAACCATAACCACTATGCCAGGTATCTCTTCTTTTCCTCTCCATTTCAGCTCCCTTTTGTGTTCTGACTCTCCCCATTAGTCAGTAAGACCCGTGAGACAGACACTTTTTCTCCTTGTATTTGTATACCCAGCACTTAAACATAGCTCTTGAAGATAGTAAGAAGCATAGTAAGCATGTTTCCTTCTTTCTTTCCTTCTTTCCTTCCTTTACTCCCTCCTTCCTTCTTTCTTTCCTTCCCTTCCTCCCTCCCTACTTCCTTCCTTCCTCCCTTATTTCCTTCCTTCCTTATTTCCTTCCTTCCTTCCTTCCTTCCTTCCTTCCTTCCTTCCT
>NW_027185903.1:26257103-26263192 GCF_028583685.1 Petaurus breviceps papuanus
CTTCCTTCCTTCCTTCCTTCCTTCCTTCCTTCCTTCCTTCCTTCCTTTTCCCTAGTTGTGGTAGTGGTCAGTGGTCAGGGAGGTGGGAGAGAGAGGAAATAAGTATCTGTTAATTTCAAAAGTAAATTAAAATTTAAAAACAAATCTATAATAGTAAGGTGAAGCCCTAGTGTGAAGGGCTTTAAGGATCAAAAAGAGGTACAGTATTTGCATTTTATCCTCAAAGCATTGAGGAGCCATATGGAAACTAAAGTACAAATGACAAGCTAGCAAAAAACTTAGAGATGCTCTTACCTAACCTATGAGCAGCTAGGTAGTGCAGTGGATAGAGTACCAAGCATGGAGTCAAGAATATCTGAGTTCAAATCTAGTCTCAGACACTTATTAGCTATGTGAACCTTGGCAAGTCACCTAACTCACTTTGCCTTAGTTTCATAATCTGTCAAATGGGCCAGAGAAGGAAATGGCAACCACTCCAGTACCTATGCCAAGAATACCCCAAATGGGGTCACCAAGAGTCAGACATGACTGAAATGACTAAACAACAAAAACAGTGTAACCTTTGTGTTCTACAAATGAGGAAATTGAGACATAGAAGTAAAGGTCATGTAGTTGGCAAGCTACAGATGAGGGAATTAAATCCAGGCCCTCTCATTCCAATTCCAGCAACTTTTCCATTGTCAAATGCTACATTGTACTCTTGAGACTTCTCCCCTCCTCTAGCCATGGTGGGAGGGTGTCACATAGTAGGTACTTAAAAAAGTTTACTGACTGACTGACATTCTAATGGGGAAGAAATAAGGAAGACTTAGAAAATGAGAGTGGGACATGGAAGAAGTTCAGAGTAAAGAGTAGAATATGACTTGAACCCCTCATGAAATAGTGGTATGATCAGGCAGTCACCAGTCAGGAAAGTGAAGCCTCACTATATGCCAGGCTCTGTGTTAAATGTTGGAAATACAAATGGCAAAAGTCATTCCCTGCTCTCAAGGAGCTCACAGTCCAATGTGGGAGACAACATCCAACCATGAACAAAGAAGATATATACAAAGGAAACAGAAATAATCAACAGAGAGAAAGCAAGGGAAAACAGAAAATGTTTCCTGTGGAACAGAGGGTTTTAGTAGAGATTGTAAGAGTGTCCATAAGGGGCAGCCAGTGAAAAGTACTCAGAGGTGAGAGACAGAGGGTTTTGTTTGAAAAAGAGCAGGGAGGTCACTGTAAGGATTGTCTTAATTGCTTTATTTATGTCCCCAGGATATTCCACAGTGTCTGATACATAAGTGTTAAATAATAATTAAATATATATATATGAATTAATGAGTGATAGTCTTATTCTCTGCCTAGCATAGAAGCTGCAACATCCTACTCTCTATAAGTGACCCCAAAATAATCCAGAAGAATGTCTCAAATCCCTGGCAATCCCTGAGCAATAGGGCTTCCTATTGGCTCATTCCAATTAGTTTCAGCCTCTCTAGAATTCCTGATAGTAAATTTGATGTAAAAGTGTGAGGCTATGAAACTCTAGGGGATACCAGCAAAGGAAATTAATGTCTGTTCAAGAGATCTATGGGGGAAAAGGCCACATAGGCCACCAACGTCTCTGGAAGTCTCACTGCTGACTCAGTAGCTACTGCAGCAGAAGGCATGGACTGGGTTATCAGTACTCTATATGTAGTACATTACTTCTTAGACAGAATTCTTATAGTAGGTGCCTGAAAATATAGCAAATGATTCTCGAGGTCCTGTCTTACAATTGCCAAGTTGTCCAACACGACAAGGGAAATGGAAACTGATTCCATGATTTTCCTGTTTTGTCTAATATATTCCAGCAGCTACCACTGAATACTATTCTCTGAGAACTGGAAGTTGAGAGTAAACTCAGCTGAGAATTGATAGGCATCTCTATGCTGGTTCTAAATATAACACCTTTGCTTACATTTCCAAAGCTATCACATGCTAATGTGGACAATGAAAAGTGCAATCTCTCACTCTGAATCAATGGGAGACTTGAGAGCATCTCCAATCAACTGACATGAAAACACAAGAAAAGATAAACCCAAGAGCCAATACTACTGTAGAGTGGCACTCATCTCTGATGGATATTCTCCTATATTCTTCGACTCTCTCTACTTAGCATTGAATAAAGGAAGGCTTGAAAATGATATACTGTCTCCATACTAGCTCCTTTAAATAATCTGGCAGAATTGCTGGAATAATCAGTTTTTACCTTATTCAGATTGGGGCCCAGAACATTCCAGGGGAATTATACGAGAAGTAAGTGGTATATGCCCTCTTTCAATTCCATACCCCACAATACCACAGTTTCCTTATACTGACAAATGGCAAATGAATAACTTGCAGGAAACTAATAATAACCCCAAAGTTTCATATGAAAAATTGTTATAATTTCCCTGTTTGAGTGCCATATTACAAGAATGCAATACACCTCTTTGACTAAAAAAAATGGATGCCTACTGTTACAGTATTTTCTTGCAACCACATAGAATCTCCATCCCACACAGGCCAGTGGTGAAAGGAAAGCTGGAGTAGAATTTTGAAATTGTTTTTAACATGCAACCATATAGATTTAGAGCTAGAGATGACCTGAAAAAATCATTCAGTGGATAGCTTTGAACAGAAAAAAGAAACTCAGGCCTGGAGAAGTTAATTGAGTTGCCCAAGGTAACAGGCAGTTAAGTAAAAAGGCTGGGATATTATTTTGCCTGACTCAAAACAATAAACACAGGGATATAAATATCCCTAACCCTTGATGTCAAGCTGGAATAGAAGAAAGAACACTTGATTTTGAGCCAGATTACTCGGGTTAAATTTCTGGCTCTGCCACTTACTACCTCTATGACTTTGAGTCAAATTGTATAACTTCACTGAGACTTAGTTTCCCTACCTGTATGACTGAGTTAAACTTGCTGATCTTGAGAGTCCCTTATAGCCAGATCTATGATCCTATAACTTTTATTCTGTCAAAACCTGCACATTTTATTGATGAAGAAATGGAGGCCTCAAGAAGCCGAGTGACTTTCCCAAGGTCACAGAAATAGTAGTTCCTACAGTCAAGAATGAACCCATGATCTGATTCCAGTGTGCCATGATAACCAATTGTCTGACTTAGTTTCAAAGGATGTTATAAGCTTCATTTGGAACCCTCCTAAACTTGATGATTCCCTACAACTGTCAGCAACCTTAATTCTCCTTTTATTCGCCTTTGAAAGACAAATTCCTTAAAAACTTCCACCTTCAGATAAATATGTCATCCCTTCTGATGTGTAAGATGTAGGAAATCTTTGGCACTTTCTTTCCTTTACTCAGGCCTCTAGGACCCTTATTCCACCACTCTCACTATTCTTCTCTCTGTAACAATCAATCAAGTAGCATTTATTTAGCACTTCATTTGAAATTGCCACTAGGCAATGTAAATACAAGGAGTGGAACAAGCTACTCACAAGGAGCTTACACCCAATGGGAATTTATATAGACAATATAAAAATACATGCAGCAAAAAAAACCAAACAAACATGTAGTGAATAATTTCAAACTCACAAATAATTAAATACAAGCTAGCTTAGAAGGGAGCCATTAAACACAAAAAATGTTAATTTGTACTATAACTTCTCTTTCAAATCTAGTAAACAGAGGATAGCTTCCAAGGTAATAGAATGGCTCCTTTGTGGGGTATGTAGCAAAAGGTAACTCAATAGGGTCGCAAGCTTGAGGAAGTCAAGATAAGTTGCTATTCACACCTGTGGAAAAATGCTTACCCTAATGAGGTTGCAGATCTTTTGAAACATGAATCTAGAACAGGGATTCTTAAACTGGCATCCGTGAACTTATTTAAAAAGAACAGTTTGAGAATTGTGTTTTGACACAATAATCCTAGATAGTTTATTTTAAGAATTAAAAGACATTATTCTGAGAAAGGGTCCAAGAACTAAGAGATACATGACACAAAAAAGTTAAAGATGAATGAGCTAAAGTGAATGAAATTGGATATCTGAAGTTCGGTTTAGTGGTTCTATTCCTTCATTAAGAAGTTTAAGTGGAGGGCAGAGCCAAGATAGTAGCATAGAAGCAGGAAAACTCCATGAGCTCCCACCATAACCATCTCAAATACCTATAAAATATGACTCTAAACAAACTTTAGAGCTACAGAACCCACAAAGGGACAGAAAGAAACAAATCTTCCATTGAAGGCAGCCTGGAAGGCCTACAGGAAGGGTCTATCACAGTGTGCTGGGAGCTGAGCCCAGGCCCATGTGAGCCCACAGTTTTAGCCTCAGGGTGTCCCTGGCCAGCAGTGGCTGGAGCAGACTTCAGGAGAATAGATCACCAGCAGCTATGGTGGTTTCCAGAATTATCAACCCATGAATGCCAAAGACAAAATAAAAGGTCAGTGTGGAACTCTGTTGGAACTGGGAAGTATGGAAGAGTGAGTCTGGCCCCTGCCCCCTGGGGTAAGAAGTGGTGGAGGTGTGGCTGCCCTGCAGCCACCTCCGTGTAGCTGCTTCAGAGCTCCTGGCCTACAGATTACAGGGGGACCAAGCAATTATTCAGAGGGTAATCACTTTTGCTTTCTTGGATCTGGATTGCTGTCTTGGGTGGAGGTTGTTGGGTGTGTGACGAGGTGCCAGGGCTTATGGGGGCTTCAGAGAGGGCACCCAACTAATAGCTCTGGTAGTTGCAAAAACCCCAGCAATTTGGGACAGCAAATTCCTTCCTCTCTGGAAGCAGAGTTCTACTGTGGCAAAGAGCTCAAAAGTCAAGAAATTGAGTGGCAAATGAGCAAGCAAAGGAAGCAAAGCAAGCAGAGCAGTCGAAACTTAGATTCATTTTTTGGGGACAAAAGTGATCAAAGCATGGAACAGGAGGAAGACAACAAAGTCAGAACTCCTGTACCAATAGCTTCCAAGAAAAATATGAATTGGTTACAGGCCATAGAGAAGCTCAAGAAGGATTTTGAAAATCAAATAAGAGAAGTGGAGGAAAAATTGGGAAGAGAAATGAGAATGATGCAAGAAAATCATGAAAAGAGAGTCAACAACCTGAGTGAAGAAAACAACACCTTAAAAAAGACTAACTAACTTGGCAAAAGAAGCTCAAAAAGGCAACAAGGAGAAGAATACCTTAAAAAGATGAATTTATCACATGGAAAAAGAATCTCAAAAGCTCACTGAAGAGAATAATTCCTTCAGAATTAGATTGGAGCAAATGGAAGCTAGTGAATTTATGAGAAATAAAGATACTACAAAACAGATACAAAAATATGGAAAAAAATAAAGGCAATGTGAAATATTTCACTGGAAGAACTACTGACCTGGAAAATAGATGCAGGAGAGATAATTAAAAAATTATTGGACTACCTGAAAACCATGATCAAAAAAAGAATCTAGAAATCATACTTCAAGAAATTCTCAAGGAAAATTGCCCTGATATTCTAGAACAAGAGGGCAAAAGAGGTTGATAGGATCCACTGATCACCTCTTGAAAAAGATCCCAAAAACAAAACTCCTAGGAATATTATAGCCAGGTTCCAGAGTTCCCAGATCAGAGAGAAAATATTACAAGCAGCCAAGAAGAAACAATTTGAATATTGTGGAAATACAAACAGGATAACACAATATCTAGCAGCTTCCACTTTAAGGAATTGAAGGGCTCTGAATATTATATTCTGCAGGTCAAAGGAACTAGGATTAAAACCAAGAATCACCTACCATGCAAAACTGAGTATCATGTTTCAGGGGAAAATATGGTCATTCAATGAAATAGAGGACTTTCAAGCATTCTTTTTTTTCCTTTTATTTTTTTTTAATTTTAACTTCTGATTTACATCATTCTTTTCTGCCAGATTTTGAGTTACAAATTTTTTCCCCATTTTTCCCCCACCCATCCCCCCAAAACAGCAGTCCCACAGGATATCCCCACCTCCAATCTGCTCTCTCCCATATTTTTACCCATACCCGTTTCAACTTTTCCAGTGGATCTCTATGCCTCAGTGCCTGTATATCTTATTTCTTAATTACATGTAAGATGGTATTAATAATAGTATATATATATGTATATATATACATACA
>NW_027185903.1:26263592-26274008 GCF_028583685.1 Petaurus breviceps papuanus
CCATTTTCCCTTGCCTGTTCTGTATGAGATAGTTTGCCCCAATCTGTCTCTCCCCATCTCCTCTCATTATATTCCTCTCACCTCTTAATTTCACCTTTTAAGTATCATCCCTTCCTGTTAAATTGGTCCTATGCCCTCTATCTATGTATACCTGTAAACATATATATACACATTCACATATGTATCCATATGCCTATATACCCTTATATATACATATATATATATTTCTAATCACTTCAACTACTGAGAAAAGTTTCATAGATTACAATTATTGTTTTTCCATGTAGGAATGTTAATAGTTCAACTTTGATAAGTTCCTTATGATTTCTTTTCCCTTTTTACCTTCTCATGCTTCTCTTTCTTCTTGTATCTGAATGTCAAATTTTCAATTCAACTCTGGTTTTTTCAGCAAGAATGCTTGAAAGTCCTCTATTCCACTGAATGACCATATTTTCCCCTGAAACATGATACTCAGTTTTGCTGGATAGGTGACTTTTGGTTTTAGTCCCAGCTCCCTTGACCTCCGGAATATCACATTCCAAGCCCTTCAATTCCTCAGTGTAGAAGCTGCCAGATCCTGGGTTATTCTGATTGTGTTTCCACAATATTCAAATTGTTTCTTCCTGGCTGCTTGTAATATTCTCTCCTTAATATGGGAATTCTGGAACCTGGCTATAATATTCTTAGGAGTTTTCTTTTGGGGATCTTTTCCAGGAGGTGATCGGTGGATTCTTTCAACCTCTATTTTGCCCTCAGATACTAAAACATCAGGGCAGTTTTCTTTGAAAACTTCCTGGAGGATGCTTTCTAGGTTCTTACTTTGGTCATGGCTTTCAGGTAGTCCAATAACTTTTAAGTTATCTCTCCTGGATCTATTTTCCTGGTCAGTGGTTTTTCCCATGAGATATTTCACCTTGCCTTCTATTCTTTCATTTGTTTGGATCTGTTTAACAGCATCTTGATTTCTCATTAAGTCATTAGCTTCCATTTGTTCCAATCTAATTCTGAAGCAATGATTCTCCTCAGTGAGCTTTTGAGATTCTTTTTCCATCTGGCAAATTCGACTTTTTAAGGCATTCTTCTCCTCATTGCCTTTTTGAGCCTCCTTTGCCATTTGAGTCAGTCTGTTTTTTAAGGCATTATTTTCTTCAGTCATGCTGTTGACTCTCGTTTCATAATTTTCTTGCATTGTTCTCATTTCTCTTCCCAATTTTTCCTCCACTTCTCTTATCTGCTTGTTAAGGTCCTCTATGGCCTGTAACCAGCTTGTATTTTCCTTTGAAGCTTTTGGTGCAGGAGTTCTGACTTCACTGTTTTCCTTTTGTTCCATGCCTTGCTCCTTCTTGTCCCCAAAATAGGAGTGTAATGTTGGAATCTTCTGTCTGCTTTGTTTCCTTTGCCTGCTCATTTTGCCACTCAATCATTTGACTTTTGGGCTTTTTGCCACAGTAGGACTCTGCCACCAGACAGGGGAGTTTTCGTCCCAAACGCTGGGGTTTTCTCAGCTGCTGGAGGTATTAGATGGGTGCCCTCTCTGAGGTCTCCACATGCCCTGGCAAGCTGGACACACACCCCAGGACCTCCACCCTGGACGGCAATCCAGATCCAAGCAGGTTAAAGCAAGAGCGATTACCCCTCAGACTGGTGCTTGGTCCCCCTGCTCTCTGCAGGCCAGGAGCTGAAGCTGCCACGTGGGACTGGCTGGCTGTGCTGGCATCTCAGTGGTTTCTCGCCCCGGGGGCAAAAGCCATGCACTCCCACTTACTGGGTCCCAAAGTCCAGACTGCACTGGACTCTCACCTTGTCCTTCGCATCTATGTATTGATAAATCTGGAAACAGCCACAGCTGCTGCTGATCTGGAGTCCCTCTGGCATGTGGCTGGTCAGGCCTGTCCTGGGGCTAAAGCCTCGGGGTGGGGCTTGGCTAGGCTCCCAGAACGCTTTGCTGGCCGATTCCTACCAGCTGCTGGGCTCTCCTCAGCTGGAGGTTAGCTTCTCTGTGTCATTTTGTGGGTTCTGCAGCTCCAAAGTTTGTTTAGAGTCCCCTTTTTACATGGATTGGGGAAGGTGGAAGCCGGAGCCGCGGGAAGGTCGCGCTTCTACTCTGCCATCTTGTGTCTGCCACTTTCTAGCATTTTTGATGAAAACATCAGAGTTGAATAGAAAATTTGACATTCAAATACAAGAAACAAGAGAAACATGAGAAGGTAAAAAGAGAAAAGAAATCATAAGGAACTTATCAAAGTTGAACTATTTACTCTGGTACATGGAAAAATGATAATTGTAACTTATGAAACTTTTCTCAGTGTGAAGATAGTTGAAGGAAATATAAATTTATATATATATATATATATATGAATACACACATATGTCTATATAGGAGGGTATATGTGCATATGAATACATATTTGAGTGTGTATATATACATATGTGTGTGTGTGTACAGACATACATAGACAGAGGGCACAGGATCAATTGAATAGAAAGGGATGATATTTAAAAATAAATTTTAGAGGTGAAGGGAATATAATGAGAGAAGATAGGGAGAGACAGAATAGAGTAAATTATCTCATATAAAAAAGACAAGGGAAAACTGTTACAATGGAGTGAAAGAATAGGAAGGCAAAAGGGAATGGGTCAAACTTACTCTCATTGTATTTGGCTTAAGGAGAGAATAACACACACACTAAATTGGGTATCTTACCCTACAGGAAAGTGCACAGGAAGGGGATAAGAGGGGGGATGATAGAAGGAAGGGCAGATTGTGTGTGGGGGAGGATAGTTAGAAGTGCAAACTTTTGAAAAGGGACAGGCCCAAAGCAGAAAATAGAACAAGGGGGGGCAGGATCGGATGGAAGGAAATATAGTCAGTCTTTCACAATATATCCACTATGGAAATGTTTTGTGTAACTACATGGGTACAACCTATTTTGAATTGCTTATCTTCCCAGTAAGGGTGGGTGATGAGGGAAGAAGGGAAAGAATGTGGAATTCAAAATTTTATAATCAAATGATTAAAAAATATTATTTTTTTACATGCAACTGGGAAATAAGATAGACAGGCACTGGGGTATGGGGATCCATCTTGCCCTACCAGAAAATCAGAGAGGGGATGGGGAGGATATAGGAGAGAGCAGATTGGGGGAGGTGTATTCAGTGGGATCACTGTTTTGGGGTGGTGGGTAGGCGAAATATGGGGAGAAAATTTGCAACTCAAAATCTTGTGGAAATGAATGTTGTAAACTAAAAATAAACATAAAATTAAAAAAAAAAGAAGTTTCAAGTGGTTTGGAAATTATTAAGAACAAGTATAGCTCAGGACTTTCATTTACTACCAGCTATTCATGAGGCAGAATTTGCTACTATATCAAACTTTCTTCCAGGATGTGGCATCCAGACTTTAGGCATTCAGACCTCATTAGTGCTAATGAAAATGGCAACATTAACTTATGCTGGACTGAAAATAATTACTGGTTCTTAAGGGTCCTTAAGCTCCTGACTTGGGGAGCTGGGAAAGTATTGTGTTACAGGCACTCCTATGTGCTTGCACAAGAGACCCATTTGATGGAAAGGGGCTATTTAATTTAGTTGTTTGCACAAACAAACCTCTTCCAAAAGCCCCAAACAGGCAGATGCTAACAAAAGTACTGGTTGGATGTGAAACTTCACCTTTCCTTGGTCTAGGATAGTCATGACTTCATTCCTTTTGATGGTCTCTTTCTTCCCTCAAGCTTCAATAGAGATGACCACTCATCATCAGTGATGTATGAGGGATTCATATGTAAGGTACAAGTTAGATTCAATAACTTCTCAGATTTTTATATCCCAATGTTTCTTTTTGAGTTTATTTTAATAGATTCTATTTGTATCTTTCATTTGATATTGCCTAAAATTTCCCCTATATTCTCCCCCTCCCCTTCTTCCAAGAGAACCATTCCTTTTAAAAAATATATTTTTTAAATGAAAAATATTCTTAAAAATTCAGGAAAGCCTGTATACACATATGTATATATTCATATATCTGATATTATATGAAATGTTCCATATGAAAAGGCCTGTCTTACTATCTCTGCAAAGAAGCGATGGAAGGTATAGTTTCATTTTTCTTCCTTAGGGATAAGCTTATTGTTTGTAATTTTGAATCATTCATTTTTAACTATTTGTTATTATTATATTTACATTGTAGTAATTTTGTAAATTATTTTCTGGATTCTGCATACTTTACTTTGCATCAGTTCCTGTAAGTTTTTCTGTACTTCTTTTTGTTTACCATATTTATTATTTCTTGCAGCACAATAATATTTTATTAGATTCATATTTAACCATTTCCCAATAAAAGTATATCTACTTTGTTTCAAATTCTTTCCTCCCATAAAATGTGTTATGGATATTATGTTGTATATTTTAATGCCTTTTTGCTAATGAATTCCTTCATGTACATGCATCATAGTGGATTCTCTGTATCAAAGCGTATGTACATTTTCATCACTTTATTTGTATGATTCCAATTACTTTTCAAAATGGTCATCCAGATTCATAGCTCCAATCATCATCTACTTGATTGAATATTTCTATGAAATATACCTTGAACAAAATCAAGATAGATCTGAGCTACAATGATTTGGATTTGAAGTTAGAAGACTCATTTTTTTGTCTAATTCTACCTCTTACTATTTGTGTGATTTGGGGAAAGCTCCACAACCTCTTCAAGCCTTAGTTGTCTCTCTATAAAATGGGGAATTATAAAATAACATTCATGGAACAGGATTGTGTATGTGTACAGATTGTATAGCAACTCCCCCCCCCCCCCAAATATATCATCTAAGGTAGCTTATTCCTTATGTCAATTTTTTTAGAGATTAAAAAATACAGTTCATGAAAACTAAGCAACATAGAAACTGAGTCTAAATGCATATCTTATGTTAGGAAAGCACTCTGAAAACCATGCAGAGCTATGTGACGAAACTAAGACTTGGACAGTTTTAATCATTTCCCAAAGATCACATAGCTAGCAAGTGAGCAATCTAAAAAAAAATAAAAACCTCAACTCAATACTACATCTTGTTTTGCACACAAAAGTCCTGCCCAATAATAAAACCAATTGAATACTATTAGGAAGTGCATTCTCCTTCCCCTTGCCAAGAGAGATTATCAATTATTAACCCAAAGAGGGAATATACAGCAGGGGAATAACTGTCTAAACTGTTCAGTTTTCAATATAAGCATTCACACATCAGAAACTGGTGCATTTTACAATAAGAGATTAATTTATTGTTTTCTTAATTGTTTAGACCTAAGAAAGAGTTCATGAAGAATATTAAATTGAAAAGTGTACCCTGGATACATTTCCTACTCTGGTTGTTAAATATTTACCAGCCCACTCCTGGCTGTGCCCCTTAGATTTGGCAGAAAGGTATTAATACTGACCTTCATTTGGTCAGAATTTTTCTTTCTTTCAATATTGATTTCCTTTACACTGTTCCAGTTATTGTGTTGATTTTTCTCTTGCTTCTGCTGCCTTCTCTCTATTGTTTCATATAAGGTTTCTGAGGTTTCTCTGAATTTTTCTTATTTACAATTTCTTAGTATTGTGTGATGGTCTATCAATTCATCTATGATATTTGTTCAGTCATGCACAATTATTAGACATTTATTTTGTTTCCAGGTTTTGATAAAACAGAAAATGTTTCTATGAATATTTTGTATGTGTCTTATCTTGCCATTCGTGATAAAGAGCATATTTCATCATTGGGTGGGAGACTGGGGTTGAAGAACATGAATTATTTATTAACTTTCTTTGTATAAGTACATATTCCAAAAAAATTCTCAAGATGGCTGAATAACTTTATGCCTCTATCAATAGTGAATTAGTGATACTGTCTTCACATAGTTATTCTAACAATAAGTCTTGTCATTTTTTTAGCATCTTGATAGGTATGAGATGATACCTCAGTGTCATATTAATTTCCACTTCCATAATTATTAGTGATTTGGAAATTTTCAGGTGATTTTTAATAGTTTGCGTTTCTCTTTTTAAAACTTTTTCATAAATATATATTAATTTTAAAAGTCCAAACATTTGTTTATTGAAGAATTGCTCTTAACCTTATCAATTTGAGATTCTTATAGTTGTCAGATGATGAATTTTTATCAGATTTAATGCAAGTCTTCTTTCCAACTTTACATCCATTCTTCTGATTCTATCTGCACTGTTTTCAGTTCTGTAAAGGTTTTTATAATTGAAATGTCTATTTTGGCTTTTATTAACTTTGCTAATGATTTTTTTCCTATACACAATTTTGAAGGATGCGTCCTTTCATTCAAACATTCATCATTATTAAATATTTTTAGCTTTTGAAAAAATAAGATTTTTCTATTTGAACACTTTTGATTTCAGATATATATAGATATGTGTATGTATCCATATATCTATCTATTCATTCCAGGGTTGCTATTTGTTTTCAAACACTTAGAATATCCACATCAGAGCATCCTAAATACCATCATATGTGTGTATGTTTACTTGAAAGATTTGACATTTGGAGGCAATAATTTTCCCAGCAAAAAAAAAAAATCTGTATTTTATAGTCCAAATCCAGGAAATTAAGAGTACCATACCCTAAAGATACACTATATCAACAAAATTAAAAAGTATTACTTGGTTTCAGTTGTAATTCTCTAGATGTACATTAACTACAATTTCCAATAGAGTAGAATAGAGGGATAAATGCTGCATTGACTGGAACTAGAGTGTTTTTATCATCTCCCCAGATACATCTATACTTCATGATACTATCCTTTTATTGAACTATCATATTTTTAAAATCACTAAACATCTATGATTAAAATTTTAATTTTTCCCTAGGTGAGAATGATGTAATTACTATGGGAGTTCATTGTTGTTTTTCTTTATTAAAGGGCAATCAAATAAATTGGATCATAAATTTGTAGCTGAAAAGGGCATTACAGGCCATTTAGTTGAACCTCCTCAGTTTACACATAAAGAAACTGAGTCTCAGTGAGGTTAAATAAAATACCCATCACAGAGATTATATGTGACAGAGCAAGGATTTGAACTCAAATCTAGTGACTCTAGATTCAGTGTTCTTTCCACTGTACATTTACTTAAATTAACAGCTTACTGGGATCAATGGAAGCATGTTTCAATTTCCAACATTCCTATTCACCCTCTTCCTATAAATGAAAGCAAGAAGAAGATCCAACTAAATAAAGAGATAGCTCACAAGTACATCCAAGAAAGATAGACAAAGGGGTGGGTTGGTCATATCTCTGAAAACAACTTAATGGAATATTTGGTCATCATGTCTTATAAATAAGTATCTGCAAAAAGATCACCATGAAAATAATTGCAGCTTGTTTACCACCATTGAGGTTGAAGTGCTAGAGGAATTCTATGAAGGACTTGATCTGAACCTCCAAATTAAATCAATACATATTATTCTTGTAGGTAATTTCATTGCAAATTTGAGAAAAGGTGAGGATAGTAAGGAATACTGCATATGGTAAAGAATTTTTCAAAGAAAAGGAATGAGAGGCCAAATATATGAATTACAAAGAAGCCTTACATCTTTGTATCATGAATGTAGAGGAAAAAATAGAAGGTTCTAGACATAATGAGTACCAAATAAGATCATAAAGATCTCAAAGTAGATTATATTTTAATGTACAGGAAATGACTTGTTACTGATGTGGGAGCTCTCCGTCTGTTACCCATATTTACACAAATGATCAACTTGTTAGAACTAAAGTTAGTTAAAGAAAAGACAGAAAAGAAAAATAATTAGGAAAAGATACAGAATGCAGTTGAATAGAATTTATTATTTAAATAAGTAATTAAAAATAGAAAGTAAGAAAGGGATAAGAAAATGACACTGATTCTAACTATAATAATTTTATCCAGAAGTTAAAGTAATGTAAATTAGTTGTCACAACAAGGAGATGAAAAGAGTTCAGAAACTGTCTTAGTCAGCAAGCACCTAACTTATTTGCCAAATGGAGAAAAAAATGACTGCCACACACAACAATAGGTTTGACTCTAAAGTCATTTGTAAAATTTTACAGAGAAAAGCAATGGACAATTATGATCAGCATTGTCAAATAAAACAGAGAGAAGCAGGGAAAGGTAAAACCAATTTAAAAAGATTTTGCTGTAGTCAAGCAAAGCATTCCCATGTGCATTCAAAGATAAAAATAGAAGTATGGCTATATTCAGGGGGAAAAGTGTAAAAAATTGAAAAAATCACTTGGGCATGAACACAATAGTCATAAATGTACTTGTGGAGGATGTAGAAATGGTACTAAAGAGAAAAAGATGGGAAGATTATTCAGTTTGGACAAAGTAGATATACAGGAGAGATATGCTAATGGTGACACAATTGGGAAAGCATTGGAGGACTAATAAGCTATGTATATATAGGAGGGTACCTGTACCAAAGGTGTAGGGAAAAAAAAAGGAACTAAAAGAACATCAATACCAACCAATATGCATGGTCTCATATCTATGAGAAAATTTTTATGAGACTCTATATATATGACTCAAAACATTTTCACTGATAGTATTTAGGAAGGAAAGAGAAGCCTTTGATAACATCTTATCCATTTAAAAATTAATAAATAATTTGATTGCCAAAGCTATTTGCCTTTGTCATAGGGGATGAAGCAATCATTTATCAAGTGTCTAATATGTACCAGGCCTATGTTAAGAAGTTTATAAATACCTCATTTGATCCTCACAACAAGCCCATTTTAGTTTTGAGGAAACTGTGGCAGACAGGTTAATGAGTTACTCAGTGTCACATTGCTATTAGGTGTCTGAGGTTGGACCAAATTCAGATCTTCCCAAATCCACACCCAGAACTTTCTCCATTGCACCACACACCTGTCTGATAAACACATTCCCTGATGGTGTTAAGGTTCTCCTCATTTGAGGATGCCATTTTGGCTACCATATTGAGTTCAAGAACATTGTAAACCTGAGAGAAGACATCTGCTGTGACTACAAAGAGTTTAAAGCATCTATCCACACAGAAATGAGCAAGTGAATCAAGAATGTCTATTTCCTGGATATTGATATGCATTTGGAGGAATACAATGTAGAATTTGGCCTTCACTGTGTATATAAGGGGACAAACAGTTCAGATGGACAATGAGTTTGATCCAGATTTGGAAGACAGTAGGTTGGATTGCTTTTGGGAAATTGTAAAACTAACTGACCACCAACATTCCCATGAAAGCAATGGCTCATATTGTTGTAGTACCAGAGTGCTGGAATATGACTACCAACAAAAAATTAAAAATTAAATTTCACAGGGGAAAATGAAAAGGCACAGGGTTGAGTATGAGAGAAATGGCAAAAGTGTTTTTAATTATATTATTTTTAACATTCTTTCTTTTTTCTTTTTAACTATTTACTTTTTTTCCAGTTACATGCCAAGACAATTTTTAGCATTCATTTTTACAAAATTTTGAGTTTCAAATTTTTTCTCCCTTCCTCACTCATCTCCATTCTTACTAAAATTGAGAGCAATTTGTATAGTTTATGCCTCTCCTATCATGTAAAAGATATTTCCAGTCTAGTCAAAGTTGTAAAAGTAGAAACAGATCAAAAGGGAAAAAAACATGAAAAAGAATGAAGTAGGGGAAAAAAGCATGCTTCGATGTGCACTGAGAGTCCATCATTTCTTTATCTAGATATGGATAGCATTTTCCTTCTTGAGTCCTTTGTACTTGTCCCAGATCATTGTGTTGCTGAGAAGAACTGAGTCATTCATAGCTAATCATCACACAATATGACTGATGCTATGTACAATGTTATCTTGGTTCTACTCATTTCACATGGTATAAGTTCATACAAGTCTTTACAAGTTTTTCTGAAATTTGACTGCTCATCATTTCTTATTGCACAATAGTATTCCATTATATTAATATACTATAGTTTGTTCAGCCATTTTTCAATTGATGGGCTTTCCCTCAAATTCCAATTTCCCACAAAAAGGGCTCTGTAGCAGCAAGCACTCCAGGGTGGCTGCCACCACAGGTTCTTAAATCTGCTTTGTTAAAGGAAAGCAACTCAAAATGGGTTAACAAGCTTACTTTAATCAGTCAGACATATATTGTTTGCCTTGTTCAGGGGAAAAAGGTCAGCACCCTGAACTTCAAAGTATACAGGCAGAATTATCAAGACAGAAACAGATCAAGTAGACAGCTTTCCAAACTGTCCAGCCATTACATCCATACCAAATCAACATCTGGGTTTCAACATCTGGGTTTTTCAAAGCCGGGGGGGGATCTGGACAACGGCTTCCCAGAATCCAGATCAAATCACAGAACACTTCTCAAAGTGAGCCCCTGTAATGGAAATGCAGATTTAAAGATCTTCCCTGCCCCTAGGCTAAC
>NW_027185903.1:26274018-26280687 GCF_028583685.1 Petaurus breviceps papuanus
ATCTTACAAATTTACATTCCCATTACATTCAGCCCCAAGATCTTTCATGCCCATAGCATAGTCAATTTACTTTTGAATTAGCATTAACAATCATAGGTCATATTTGCAAGATACAGAACTAAAGTTACCAAAGTGGCCACAGGGCCTTAAACAAACACAAAGTACATTGCATTACCACTTCAATTCAAAACAAGAGGGCAAATAAAGTTCTTGTGGGTGGAGGGGGGTGTCCTTCCCTTCACACAGCTCCAGCCCCTGCTTCCAAGTACAGAGAGGGGGCTGGGCAACAAAACCAACAAGGTGGGGTCCGTGGGGGTCCACAGCACTTCATCCCACCCACCATAGTCATCCTCCCCCAGGGTCCCAAACTGTGGGATGCAGCCAGGAAACACATTCAGTGCCCTTGCTTTGCTGCTCAGTTCTTATCTTTTCCTGTGGCTGAATTCCAAACTCCTGGGTTCCTTCTCCTCCCGCAGGCGGCAGCCGCTCCTGGCTTCTGCCCAGGTCCCGATGCAGGCAGCTCACCATTCCTGCTCTCAGCTCAGTGAAGTCCGCATGCAGGCCATTCTTCTCTCCTGGCCCATGTCTCCACAGAGTCACAGCTACCACAACTGGGAAACAAACAATTATCCCAGCCCCCATACTTTCCTTTTACTCTGCAGATCCTGTTCGTGATGCCATTTTGTGGCAGCAAGTACCCCAAGCCTCCAGGGTGGCTGCCACAAAAGGTTCTTAGATCTGCTTTATTAAAGGAAAGCAACTCAAAATGGGTTAACAAGCTTACTTTAATCAGTCAGACATATATTGTTTGCCTTGTTCAGGGGAAAAAGGTCAAGCACCCTGAACTTCAAAGTATACAGGCAGAATTATCAAGACAGAAACAGATCAAGTAGACAGCTTTCCAAACTGTCCAGCCCTTACATCCATACCAAATCAACATCTGGGTTTCAACATCTGGGTTTTTCAAAACTGGGGGGCTCTGGACAATGGCTTCCCAGAATCCATATCAAATCACAGAACACTTCTCAAAGTGAGCCCCAAAACAAAGCTACACATCAGGGCTTATATAGCCTTCTCCTCGCTCAGAGAACGTAAAAACCTTATTGACTCACTGGCTAATCAAGAAGTATTTACTGAAAAACAAGCCTCCCACCCCAGGCTCCAGGTGCACTTTAGCCTAGGGGCAGGGAAGAACTTTAAAATTTACATTCCCATTACAGGCTTCTGTAAATATTTTTGATCATGTAAGTCCTGTCCCTTTTTTTATGATCTCTTTGGGATATGGACCTAGTAATAGTATTGCTGAATCAAACGGTATGCACAACTTGGTTATCTTTTGTGTACCATAGCAGATTGCTCCTCAGAATGTTTGGATCAGTTCTCAACTGCACAAACACTGCATTAGTGTCCCCATTTTCACATATCCTCTCCAATATTTATCATTTTTTTGTCATATTAGCCAATCTGATAGGTGTGAAATGGTATCTCAGAGTTGTTTTTATTTGCATTTCTCTAATCAAAGATGATGTAGGGCACTTCTTC
This sequence comes from Petaurus breviceps papuanus, assembly GCF_028583685.1. Lineage (NCBI taxonomy): Eukaryota > Metazoa > Chordata > Mammalia > Diprotodontia > Petauridae > Petaurus > Petaurus breviceps. Next base: position 26,275,561 of record NW_027185903.1, read on the forward strand.
ATATATCTATAGATAACTTTGATTTCTTCATCTGAAAACTGACTGTTCATGTCCTTTGACCATTTGACCATTCCCCAGTTGGGGAATGGCTTGTATTCTTTTTAATTTGAATCAGTTCTCTATATATTTTAGAAATGAGGCCTTTATCAGAGACACTTGCTGTAATGATTATTTCCCTGCTTTCTGCTTTCCTTCTAATCTTGGTTGAATTGGTTTTGTTTGTGTAGAAGCCTTTTAATTTAATATAATCAAAATTATATATGTCATACTTCATAATGCTCTCTCTTTTTGGTCATGAATCTGTAATTCACTTATCTTCTCTTTTAAGAATTGGAAGCTAAGGGGAGGCTAGGTGGTGCAGTGAGTAAAGCGCTAGCACCGTAGTCAGGAGGACCTGAGTTTGGATCTGGCCTCAGGCACTTAACACACACATGCACACACACAAATAAATAAAACTAGCTATGTAACCTTGGGCAAGTTACTTAGCCCCAATTGCCCTCCAAAAAGCAAAAAAAAAAAAAAGAATTGGAGGCTATGCCACTTGGTGCATCTATGTTTAGTGTTGATATTACTTTATTGTCTATGGTACCTTTTTAGCAATGTGTAGTTTCCTTCCTCATCTCTTTTTTTTTATCCTTCATTTTTTAATGCTTTATTAACTTATGATTTATATCATTCGTTTACACCAGATTTTGAGTTACAAATTTTCTCCCCGTTTTCCCCCTACCCACTGCCCCAAAATAGCAGTCCCACAGGATATCCCCTCCTCCAATCTGCTCTCGCCCATATTTTCTCCCATACCCCTTTCGACTTTTCCAGTGGGTCTCTATGCCTCAGTGCCTGTATATCTTATTTCCCATTTACATGTAAGATGGTATGAATGATAGTATGTATATATATATATATACTTGGATATTTGATTTTAAAACTTTCAATTCCAGATTCATTCCCTTCCTCCCTTGTCACCCACCCTTACTGGGAAGACAAGCAGTTCAGTATAGCTTGTACATGTGTGGCTAACGCAAAACAATAACATAGTAAATCTATTGTAAAAGACTGACTATATTTTCCCTCCCTCCTATCCCACCTCCCACTTGTTCTATTCTCTACTTTGATCCTGTACCTTTCAAAAGTGGGTGCTTCCAAATTCCCTCCCACACAGCCTGCCCTCTCTTCCACCATCCTCCCTCTCATCCCCTTCCCCCTACTCTCCTGGAGGGTGAGATACCCTATTTAGTGTGTATTTCACTCCCTCCTCAAGCCAAATTCAATGGGAATGAGGTTTGCCCAATCCCTTTGGCCTTCCTATTCTTCCCCTCCATTGTTACCATTTTCCCTTGCCTCTTCTGCATGAGATAGTTTACCCCAATCTGTCTCTCCCCATCTCCTCTCATTATATTCCTCTCTCACCTCTTAATTTCACCTTTTAAGTATCATCCCTTCCTGTTAAATTCATTCTGTGCCCTCTATCTATGTATACCTGTAAACATATATACACACATTCACATATGTATTCATATGCCCATATACACTCATATATAGACATATATATATATATATATTTCTAATCCCTTCAACTACTGAGAAAAGTTTCATCAGTTACAATTATTGTTTTTCCATGTAGGAATGTTAATAGTTCAACTTTGATAAGTTCCTTATGATTTCTTTTCCCTGTTTACCTTCTCATGCTTCTCTTGCTTCTTGGATATGAATATCAAATTTTCTATTCAACTCTGTTTTTTTCAGCAAGAATGCTTGAAAGTCCTGTATTCCACTGAATGACCATATTTTCCCCTGAAACATGATACTCAGTTTTGCTGGGTAGGTGACTCTTGGTTTTAATCCCAGCTCCCTTGACCTCCGGAATATCACATTCCAAGCCCTTCGATACCTCAGTGTAGAAGCTGCCAGATCCTGGGTTATCCTGATTGTGTTTCCACAATATTCAAATTGTTTCTTCCTGGCTGCTTGTAATATTCTCTCCTTAATCTGGGAATTCTGGAACCTGGCTATAATATTCCTAGGAGTTTTCTTTTGGGGATCTTTTTCAGAAGGTGATCGGTGGATTCTTTCAACCTCCATTTTGCCCTCTGGTACTAAAACATCAGGGTAGTTTTCTTTGAGAACTTCATGGAGGAAAATTTCTAGGTTCTTACTTTGGTCATGGCTGTCAGGTACTCCAATAATTTTTAAATGATCTCTCCTGTATCTATTTTCCATGTCAGTGGTTTTTCCCATGAGATATTTCACCTTGCCTTCTATTCTTTCATTTGTTTGGATCTGTTTAACAGCATCTTGATTTCTCATTAAGTCATTAGCTTCCATTTGCTCCAATCTAATTCTGAAGCAATGATTCTCCTCAGTGAGCTTTTGAGATTCTTTTTCTATCTGGCAAATTCGACTTTTTAAGGCATTCTTCTCCTCATTGCCTTTTTGAGCCTGCTTTGCCATTTGAGTCAGTCTGTTTTTTAAGGTACTATTTTCCTCAGTCAGGCTGTTGACTCTCATTTCATAATTTTCTTGCATTGTTCTCATTTCTCTTCCCAATTTGTCCTCCACTTATCTTATCTGCTTCTTAAGGTCCTCTATGGCCTGTATCCAGCTTGTATTTTCCTTTGAAGCTTTTGGTGCAGGAGTTCTGACTTCACTGTTTTCCTCTTGTTCCATGCCTTGCTCCTTCTTATCCCCAAAATAGGAGTGTAATGTTGGAATCTTCTGTCTGCTTTGTTTCCTTTGCCTGCTCATTTTGCCACTCAATCATTTGACTTTTGGGCTTTTTGCCACAGTAGGACTCTGCCACCAGACAGGGGAGTTTTCATCCCAAACACTGGGGTTTTCTCAGCTGCTGGAGGTATTAGATGGGTGCCCTCTCTGAGGTCTCCACACGCTGTGGCAAGCTGGACACACACCCCAGGACCTCCACCCTGGACTGCAATCCAGATCCAAGCAGGTTAAAGCAAGAGCGATTACCCCTCAGACTGGTGCTTGGTCCCTCTACATTCTGCAGGCCATGAGCTGAAACCGCCACATGGCACTGGCAGGCTGTGCTGGCATCTCAGAGGTTTCTCACCCCAGGGGTAAAAGCCACACACTCCCACTTACTGGGTCCCAAAGTCCAGACTGCACTGGCCTCTCACCTTGTCCTTTGCATCTATATATTGATAAATCTGGAAACGGCCACAGCTTCTGCTGATCTGGAGTCCCTGTGGCATGTGGCTTGTCAGGCCTGCCCTGGGGATAAAGCCTCAGTGTGGTGCTGGGCTCGGCTCCCAAAGCCCTGTGCTGGCCGATTCCTGTTGGCCTGCCGGGCTGTCCTCAGCGGGAGGTTAGCTTCTCTGTGTCATTTTGTGGGTTCTGCAGCTCCAAAGTTTGTTTAGAGTCCCCTTTTTACATGGATTGGGGAGGGTGGAAGCCAGAGCTGCGGGAAGGTTGTGCTTCTACTCTGCAGTCTTGGCTCCGCCCTCCTCATGTCTTTCAATCAGAACTATTTTTGCTTTTGCTTTGTCTGAGATCAGAATTGCTAACCCTGCTTTTTTTTTTTTTAACTTCAGCTAAGCATTATCGATTTTTGTTCCTGTCACTTAACCTTTACTCTGTGTGTGTGTCTCTGCTTCAAGGGTGTTTCTTCTGAACAACATATTATAGGATTCTGTTTTTTGATCCACTCTGCTATCTACTTCTATTTTATGGGAATTTCCATCCCATTCACATTCAAAGTTATGAATACTAACTGTGCATTTCACTCCATCCTATTTTCCCTCCTGATTGTCCACTCTCTCCCCACCATTTCCCTCTTCAACAGTGTTGTGCTTCTGTCTACCATCTCCCCTAGCATACTGTCTCTTCTGTCAGTCCCCCCTCCCATTTTTATTTAATCACTTCCCCTCTTACTTCCCTGTACGTAAAATAGATTTCTACATTCAACTGATTGTGTATATTATTGTCTCTTTGAGCTATTACTTATGAGAGTAAGGTTCAAGCAATACCCATCACCTACCCTCCCAACTTTCCCTCCACTTTAATAGGTTTTTTGCACCTCTTCATGTGAAATAATTTACCCTCTTCTACCTTTTTCTTCCTTCTGTACTCAGTGTACTCTTTCTTATCACTTGATTGCTTTTTATATCATTCTCTCAATTTGCCTTATACCTGTACCCTCTGTCCATGTATATTATTTCTAGATCTACTATTTTAATGATACACTTTTTAAGAATTAAAAGTATCATTTTCCTATGTAGGGATGTAAACAGTTCAGCTCCACTGAGTCCCTTATGTTTTCTTTTCCCTGTTTAGGCTTCTCTTAGGTCTTGATATTGGAGAGCATTTTTTTTGTTCAGTTCTGCTCTTCTCCTTATGAAAACTTGAAATTCTTCCATTTCATCAAATGAACATTCTTCCCCCCCCCCCCCCCCCGTTGAAGTATTATGCTTAATTTTGCCAGGTAGGTGATTCTTGGTTGCAGTCCTAACTCCTTTGCTTTCCAGAATATAATGTTCCATGACCACTGATCCTTTAATGTTACAGCTGCTAAATCCTGTGAAATCCTGATTTGGCTCCCTGATATTTGAATTGTTTCTTTCTGGCCATTGGAAGTATTGTTTCCTTGACCTGATATTTCTGTAAGTTGGTTATAATATTCTTTGGAGGTTTTATTTAGGCATCTCTTTCCTGGGACAATTGGTGAATTCTTTCAATGCCTATTTTGTTCACCGATTCTAGGATATCATGGCAGTTTTCCTTGATAATTTCTTGAAAGATGCTATCCAGGTTCTCATTCTGATTATGACTTTCTGATATTCCAATAGCTCTGATATTGTCTCTCCTGGATCTATTTTCCCTATCATTTTTTTTGATGAGGTATTTTATATTTTTCATTCTTTTGAATTTGTTTGATTGATTCTTTATGTCTTATTGAGTCATTAGCTTCTACTTGCCCAATTCTAACTTTTAAGGAGTTTTCTCAATTAGATTTTGTACTTCTTTCTTCATTTGACCAATTATACTTTTTAGGGAGCTGTTTTCTTCAGTGGATTTTTGTATTTCCCTTTTCATTAGCTCAATTCTACTTTTTAAGCACTTGTTTTTTTTTTCCAAGCTGTTGATTCTTTTTTCATAGTTCTCTTACAT
>NW_027185903.1:26280697-26304455 GCF_028583685.1 Petaurus breviceps papuanus
GTTGATTCTTTTTTCATAGTTCTCTTACATCACTTTCATTTTTTTTACCTTTTATTCTTCTACCTCTCTGTAATACCAGTGCAATATTTACAGCACCCATGATCATGACAAAGACCATGACTATAAGTATTGCATGACATTCGATCACAAAATATATGAAACTCTCCAGATAGAGGATAGAACTGAAGCACTTATTTAGACACCAGAAATCTGAATCCCAAAACCAGTAAGCCAATTCCATCATAGTATCAAAGATATTCAGAATTCATAATAACAAAGAGAGTCACAGCATCCTTAAGCCTTCCCACAGCCTGATACAAGATCAATATCTAGTCATGAGCCTATCTGACTCCTTGCCTGAGCATCGTCTCTCCTGCAGCATCTTGTTAGCTCTGACGAGCTTCTTGTGGGCTCTGCTTTCCTTCAGTAAATTCCTCCCACCATAGGCTCAGAGAATATCTTCATAGCAGGGAAGCTTCCTGTGGGCTCTGCTCCACCCTTTAGCAAATTCCCTCTATTATAGTTTCCATGTGATTACATTCAGCCTATAAGGGGACAGGGTTTATTTTCAAAGCAGGGGAGGTCTTCAAACTCCCCCCAGGTCTATGAAGGGGCAGGGAAGATCTTCAAATTCCCATTCCCATTACACTCTCATATAATTTTTAAACCTTTTTTTTCTGAGCTCTTCCATGAGTTCTCTCTGGGCTTGAGACCACTTCTTGTTTTTCTTTAGCGTTTTGCCCATAGGTGTTTTGACATTGTTGTCCTCTTTTGAGTTTGTGTCTTGGTCTTACCTGTCACGATAATAAATTTCTATGGTCAGATTCTTTTAAAAATTGTTTTCTTTTTCATCTTTTTTTAATCTTTTTTCCTTTCTTTTAAATTTGAACTCTGTTCCCAGGGTGGAAGAGGCATTCTCTTAGGCTGCTTTTGCCAGGGGATGCATGCCCTGGCTGTTTACCTAATGCTGCACTGATGTTGCCCTGAGGCATACAAGGGCCCATAATGTCTCCTGCTGTGCTGGGGGAGTGTGATGGAGTTGGGGGTGGGGGGGTGGCTGGCTTTGCTGGAGGCCATAGGGGTCAGGCAGTTTACTTGGTGCTGTACTGGGGTTCTAGTGCTGGTGTCTGGTGTTTGCTGAGGCTGGTGGGGATGTTTCTGAATTTCCCCAGGGCCACACTTAAGTACATGGTGGTCTGGGCTCTGGAAGATGTTTGTTTGGAGAGCTCTGTACTGGCAGATGTCTGTTTGCTTAGGCACTCATAGGGTTATCTTCCTGTTTGTCCTGGGCTGTGCTGAAGCACATGGAGGTCTAGCCACTGGGGCTACAATGAAGCACATGGTGTTTCTTGGATCTGGAGTCTGCCAGTTCCCATGGCTATGCCAAGGCATATGAAGGGTCCTGGTGTTGGTAGCTGCCTGCTTCTCCTTACTGGGACTCAGGATCTCCCCTTGGTTTGCTGAGGTGGGGATTACTGCTGGCTTGCTGGGACACTGATTGTCCTGGACTATGCTCCCCTTTTATCAGAGTGAGATAGACCATTCTTGCCAATCTTCCAAGTTTCTTGGGCTAAAAGATTGTTTTTCCCTGTCTTTGTTGTTTCTGCTGTTCCAGTATTTGTTCGGGGGCAAGATTTTATAGTTGTTTGGAGTAAATATGGGAGAGTCACAGTGTTTTACTACTGCTTACTCTTCCCTCTTGGCTCCTGGAAATCTCTCTATTCTTTCCTTCTTTTGAATTCTAAATTCTCTCCCTTCCTCTCACTCATACCCCACTCACTGATAAGGCAAGTGAAATCATGCAAAATGTATTTTAACATTAACCATATTACAAAATAAAAACACAGTAAAGCAAGAGAATTATACCTCAGTTTGTACTCAGAGTGTTGCAGTGGGGGCTCTGCCCACGCAAAAATTGTTGGGGTTTCATGATGTGTTGTGGTGGAACCATCTCAAAGAATTCAGTCAGACCACTTCTAATCGAAGTATAGAAATTTATTGAGATTGATGTCTCTTATGAAGTGGGGTAAATTTCAAGAGGAATCAGCAACTTCAGAGAAAGCAAGATGGATTTTTTTTAGGGTAAAGATGTAATTACATAACAGAAATCAGGAATATTGAAAAGGCAGGAAGGTTTTGTTAAGGGATTAAGTAATAGAAGAGGCATCCCATCTATGCTTCAATGGTTAAAAATTTTGGTCATTCTGCCCTCCAACTGGCTAGCTATTGTGGTTCTCTCAGGTGAAGGTAGATAAGATTTGTGGTCCTGTCTTGGGCTAAATGAATGACATGATTGTTATTGAATACAAGAACACACCTATTTCTGTGGGAATAGGTCTGGGGGCAGTAACTAGATGGATGTAGGAGCTGGGTTCCCATCACATGGACACACCTGCTGTTTCTGTGGAAACTAAGAGTTCAGGGATACACCTGTTGTTCCAGTGAGCAGTGAGGCATATATGAAGAAGTGAGGACATTGGCAGGGGGCTAGGTAGGTACAGTGGGACCTATAATGAAGTTAGAATATTGGAGCTGGGGGCAGCTTTATTAGGATTCCATCATTACCCTGTCAAAGAGCTGAGGCCCAAATTCATCGGGGAAAAGGGATAAAGGTCTCTTTATATATAGCTTCTTATAATAGCTTCTTCAGCCTGAAAAGGGGAGTAGAGCTGTCCCTATCTCAATGGGTCCTAAGGAGGAGGTTGACTGGAACCAAGATTAGATCACATCTAGCAGATGATGGGTGAATATGAACTGGTATCCACTATTTGCTATCAACTGTAGGTGAATTGGCTTGTAATCTGAGAGACACAAATCTGACAGGCAAGTTCAACATGTAGGGCCCCATACATAAGATGAAAGACATATATATCTAGTAACAGGCAGCTGTTTAGTACCCTTTTACTAAATTCTTTAGGCTTTAGACAGGAATAAAAGTTTAGGTTGAAAAGCTCAGATCTAAAACACATTTTCTTCTCTCAGATGTATTCCAGTCTTAGCATATAGGATAATGATTAACATTAGGTACATTTTGTTTGTACCTTTGTTTCACAAACTATTTTTCCCTTTTTCTAACTGTTCCCATTTCATTCAGAAAAAAATGTTTTATTCTAGGGATTTAACCTTTCACTTGACTATGCAGGCAAGCTGATGAAAGCCCATGTACTAATTTACCCAGTTGTTTAGAATATGGAATGACTACACATTCAGATGGAAAACAGCAAAACTTCACATACCTGAATTTACTTATATCTTTTGCTGACCACTTGCTCTAATTAAAGAAATTTTCTATAAAAAAAGCAGTGACATACCAGATATGACAGGATAAAACATCAAGACTTCATTAGCAGGGGCAGCTAGGTGGTGCAGTGAACAGAGCACCTGCCCTGGAGTCAGGAGGACCTGAGTTCAAATCCGGCTCAGACACTTAACACTTACTAGCCATGTGACTTTGGGCAAAGTAACTCAACCCCAATTGCCCTCCCCTACCCCTTCCAAAAAGAAAAAAAAGAAAATTTCAAAAAAAATCCATTAACTCTTTCTCTAGAGATGAATATTATTTTTTCATCAAGACTCCTTTGGAATTGTGTTAGATTATTGTAACCAAGTCTTTCACAATTGGTCATCATTGCAACATTATTGTTACTGTTTACGATGACCTCCCAGGTCTTTCCTCTTCACTTTGCATCAGTTCATATAGGTCTTATCACGTTGTTGTTGTTTTCTGAAACTCCTTCATCGTTTCTTATTATATAATAGTACTCCAGCACAATCATATGTTATAACTTGTTCAGTAATTCCCCAGTTGATGAAAATACCTTTAAATTTCAATTCTTTTTCATCACAAAAGAAGTTGCTATAAACATTTTTTGTAATATAGGTCCTTTTTCCTTTTTCTTTTGCTTTCTTTGAGGTACAGACCTAGTAGTGGTATTACTGGATAAAATATTAATGTACAGTTTTTAGTCCTTCAGGCATGGTTCCAGATTATTCTCCAGAACGATTGAAGCAGTTCACCACTCCACAAAAAGTTCATTAATGTACCTATTTTCCATCCAGATTTGTCATTTCTGATAGGTGTGAGTTGTTACCACAGAATTGTTTTAATTTGCCTTTCTCAAATCAATAGAGATTTTTGGTTATCATTTTCCTATACCACTCTCATTTCCTTTCTCATCTTTTCCTTTACCACTCAATGCTTTCTTTAATGCTTCCAGGAATTCTTGTTGGTTTGTGTCCAATTAGAACATTTTCTTTTAGGCTTTGCTTGTATCTGTTTTCATGCTGTTGTCTTCTTCTGAATTCGTGTCTTGGTCTTTCCTGCCACTATAACTTATGGTCAGGTTTTGCTGTTGTTTGTTCATCTTTCCAGCTTATTTCTGAGCTTTGAACAGTAAAGAGTTGTAGATGATTCTCTGATTATTAACTTAGATAATGAAATGAACTCTTGTTGTTTTATCCTGTCATATCTGGTGGTCTTAATAGAAAGAGGCAAGTTAGGGATGGCAGGAAAGACAATGAGTTCTGTTTCCAGCATGACTAGTTTGAGAAGCCTAGGGAACATTCAGGTAGGAGTGTCCAACATGCAGTTGGTTATGTGGAACTGAAGTGCAGGATAGAGAAGATGTCTGAATATGTGTATTTAAGAAACACCTTAAATAAATCATTGAAGACATAAGAACTAATGAGATCACCAAGAATGTATTGAAAGAGAAAGGGGCCAACAACAGAGCCCAGGAGCATAGCCACAAGAAAACTTTCCTGTTGACTAGGATCTTTATTCATCTCCCTCTTCTTGAAACTCAAACAGCATTTATGTCCTATATTAACCAGGAACATAATTATAAAATGTCTTGTTCTTAAACTGTCATATGTATATAGCTTTATATTCAGACTAAATTGTTATTTCAATATGAGAGTTATGTCTTATACTCTCTTATTCAGGGAACATTTATTGAGTGCCTACTCTAGGTGAGCGAATATCCTGAATGCTTTGGGAGATACCTACCATCAAAGAGTGTTTATTCTGATCTCAGTTTAGGTCTTTTTTAAAATCTCAATTGACATAGTGAAAAGACACTCAAATACTTGCTTGAGAATTTTTCCCTATTCAATCCAATAATCATTTTTCACATCATTTTTTTTTGGCAAAGATACTTGAGTGATTTGCCTCTTCATTCTCCAGGGTGTGTCAATTTTACAGTGAGGAACAGAGGCAAATAAGAGTTAAGTTAAGCTAAGAGTCAAAGAGATAGTATTTGTCAGAGGCCGGATTTAAACTCAGATCTTCCTGATGCCAGACCAGGTATTCTATTCACTGCACTACATAATTGCTCTTTGAAAAATAAAGAATTTGTTGCTGTTGATATTGTTTAGTTCTTGCATTTGTATCTGACTCTTTGTGACCCCTTTTGGGGCTTTCTTGGCAAAGATACTAGAGTGGTTCGCCATTTCCTTCTTCAGATCATTTTACAGATGAGGAAACTAAGGCAAACAGGGTTAAATGACTTGCCCAGAGTTACACAGTTACTAAATGTCAGAGTCTGAATTTGAACTCAAGTATTCCTGACTCCAGGCCTAGCACTCCTTCTGCTTCACCATCTAACTGCCCAATAATAATTTACAAAGTACCTACCACTTGGCCAGTAGTGAGCTATGGGCTGGGAATAGTGAGACACAAATGGAACATTATCTTTCTGTATCTTTCCAAGAGCCTTGATTTTACTGAGATGAATTATACATGTCTTTCCAGTTTGTGCCCCATTCATCATCAGTTTTCTTGTAACTTTTTCTCATCTGTATTTGGGCAAGATTGCAATGAAAGGACTTGTCCCCCAAAATATCTGCTGTCAGGGAAAAACTGCAATGACAACCACTCATTTCCTTTTTTGGCTTTGTGCCTTGCTTTGACAAAGCACTCCGTGCCTCCTGCAATAGGGCTCCACTAGATATTGATGAAACTGTTTCCACCCACAACAAAGTATGCAATTTGCTCTATTTTCCCTATAAAAAATTTGATATAAAAATCCAGTCATCACCTGAGGCCTTTCTGTCAGGAGAAAAACGACTTAGCTGGTAATGACTAAATGCTTTACACTTTCCTCATAAATTATATATTCTTGGGGTAGCTAGGTCATGCAGTGAATAAAGCACTGGCCCTAGAGTCAGGAGAACCTGAGTTCAAATCTGACCTCAGACACTTAACACAAAAACTAGGCATGTGACCTTGGGCAAGTCACTTAACCCCAATTGCCCTACCTTCTCCCCTCCAAAAAAGCAAATATATATATATTCTTGAAGGTGAAAATGGTGACAATGCCCAATATTATGTTCTAACTTGTGTTATCTTCCAATTTTTACCCATTTCATTAGTAACTCAATGTACCTACATTGACCCTAGTCTACTACTGTGCCAAACTAGTGAGCATGGGTGTGGCACTTTACATCATTTCATTCCCTTAAGACTTTGGTCTGTGCTTCCTGGCCATGGTAGCACAACAAAGATGACAGTATTGTCTGTTGAGCTTATACAATGGTAATCTATCCCTCATAGTTTAACAGATTATTTTAATTTGATACATCAATACTTCATCAAAGTATTTCCTTCAACGATGCCAGTCACATTTCTCCTGTTAGAATTTAAACTCTTTGAGGAGCAGTGACTATTCCTCCCTATCCCCTACTACTTATTTTTCCTGTTCCCAGAGAACATAATGGACCTTTAAATACTTGATTGGCTCAGTGATTTATTTATATCTGCCCATATTGTGTCAATTAGTCAACAAATATTTATTAAGTATTTCTGCTACTACTACTGCTACCACTACACTACTACATATTATTATATGCGCTGTGCTAGGTGTTAGGAACAAAAACATATTTTAAAATCCCTACCTTCAAAGAGTTTATATTCTAACAGAGGAAGACAATGCATAAAAAGGAAGCTAAATAAGTGTGTTGGGGAGGGGAGAAGAGTTATCTGGCACTGGAATGTGGTAAATAAAGTCTATATCGTAGTCTGCTGAGAGTTGAAGAAAGGATTGGTCAGGGAGGAGTCATCCAATGAAAGAGAAGGAATTTGGGGGTGAGAGTATTTCTTGAATGTGAATTCTAGGGCTAAAACAATCTTCCATCATGAAGAGGTTTCTGGGGTATGATACAGAAGTCTGGAGGAGCACAGCCTGGTAAGAAATGAAAAAAAAAACTGTATAATTCTAACCATCAATTCTCCAGAGACAGTCTACCTAATGTTTTGGGGAGCTTTTTTAGATTTTCATGTTCCATCACCAATGGAGCACATGGACTGGCCATCATATATTCCTCACTATGTTCTCAGCTCATCTTTATTTATTTGTTTATTTGTTGGTCACACACTCCCTGAGGACATCCTACCCTTCCCTTGTGTCTTTGTTGGTGATTTGTTGTGGTCATCTCATGTCTATCATGTGCTTGTTTCTCCATTGTCATTTACCTTCAATTTTAATTCTTCTAAAGCTGTAGTACTTCATTACTTAACTGTTACTATCACTTGGTAAGAAGACAGACTTTTGTTTTAGAGAGAAATATGGGGTCATTAAATATATTTTCTTAATCCAGCAAAAATAAACTTGCTGCCAAAAACTACTTAATGAATAACTCATGCTAGGTCCATGGTTGGTTGAGGATTACATGTGGGAGTACTTGACAATCATAATCTGACATATAATTACAGGCTGTTATCTCATGCACTTAAAAAACTGTATAAAACAGAAGTTCAGTTTTTAAATAAGTCTTCCGTATTTGTCATCATATATTGAAATATTTATGTTTAGCATATTTAAGTTTAGAATAAAAGATAAAATTTAATTTAAAAAAAAGAACATGGACCTGATAATAGAGAATGCTTAATTCTAGCTCTAGATTTCCCAGAAGGCTGAGCATGTGGGATTCTACACATAGACAAATAATCTCATTTCAAGGTAATCAGTCTGGGAAAGACACATAAAAGTAGAGAAAATAAAGATGCTGTGCAAGAAATTCCATTATTTTTCATCTGTGTTAGACTCATTGTGACCTCGTTTGGGGTTTTCTTGGTAAAGATACCAGAGTGGTTTAACATTTACTTCTTGAGGTCATTTTACAAATGAGGAAATTGAAGTAAACAGGGTTAAGTGACTTGCCCAGGGTGTTGTAGGAATGTAAAATTTTAACATTTTCCCTGGCCCTAGGTTAAGTACACCTTTAGCTTGTGGTGGGAGGCTTGTTTTTCAGGAGATGCTTTGTGATTGGGCAGTGGGTCAAGAGGGTTGTTACATTCTCTGAACCTGGAGAAGGCTATATGAACCTTGATGTGAGATTTTGTTTTGGGGCTCACTTTGAGAAGGGTTGTGTGATTTGACCAGACAAGACTCGGGGCAGCCTTTGAGAGCCCCCTGGGTTTGAAAAGCCAGATGTTGATGCTTCCCTCTCTGGTAACTGACTAGGTATAGATGTAATGGTTGGACAGTTGGAGGCCTGTCTGCCTGATCTGTTTGTTTCTCTGTCTTCTTGTAATTTCTGCTTGTAACCTCTGTATATTCTGAAGTTCTGGGTGCTGACTTTTTCCCCTGAACTAGGTAAATGATATGTTTGATTGATTAAAGCAAAATTGTTAACCCATTTTGAGTTTCTTTCCTTTAGAAAAGCAGATCTAAGGACCTGTGTTGGCAGCCACCCTGGGTATGCTAGGGTGCTTGCTGCAACACAGGGTCACACAGATAGTAAGTGTCTGAGGCCAGATCTGAACTCAGGAAGATGAATCTTCTGACCTTGAGGCCCAGAACTTTGGGTCAATCTAAAATGAGAGCAAATCACATTTTCCATCGAGATAAATGCATGCATACATGAAGGCATACATAGCATTAATGGCTTTTTTTCTTTTATCAAAATGAGATCAAATGACATAAAGAAGGAAAAGTTCAGCAAAACTTCAAATCTTACAAATGAAATTTGTTTTGGAAATTTATCTTTGTAAGGTTTTTTCCTATTTGTAAAAGACTTGAAAAGACCTCAGCTGTGAGGTATGTTAATTATATATCATATTAAACTCATATCACATATAGTAAAATTTGCTATTGCCAGCCTAGGAGAATGTTAGTCCTTGTTTCATTGCTTTGTTTTTAAATCCCTAGCATCTGAACCAGGGCAAGGTATAAAATAGGTCAATGTAATGCAAGTTTCCAAACATTTATTAATTATCTTCTATATGCCAGATATTTTATTAAGCTCCAGGAATACAAAAGGGGGGGAAAGTTCCTGCTCTCAAAGAGCTTAGAGTTTAATTTATTAAGCTCATATTAAATATATGCTAAATGAGTACTTGTTGAATGGTTGAATATGCAATGGTATCCATCCCTAAGACTTCATAAGCATATTGATTCTTCTTTTTTCTTTTCTTTTTAATTTATGAAAAAAAAACAAGTATTTCCATAATGGTATAACATAGTATAATAAAAAAATATGAATGCAGTTTCATGTAACTGAAAAACTCTTTATTACAACTTTCTATTCCTCATAAATATATAATAAAGTTATTGTTCTTCCCCCCTCACTTTTTCCCTCATATTGGCTAAAATGATCGAAGAGGAAGGCAAAAAATGTTGGAGACAAGGGAAAAATTGGACACTAATTCACTGTTGGTGGAACTATTAACTTATTCAGCCATTTTGGAGAGCAGTCTAGAATTAAAACCAAAGAGTTATTAAAGTGCCTTGGCCCCAACAATATCACTATTAGATCTATTTCCAAAGATGATTATGGAAAAGGAAAAAAAACCTATATATTCTAAAAATATTTATAGCAACTCTCTTTGTGGTGGCAAAGAACTGGAAATTACAGGGATACCCATCAATTTTGGAATGACTTAATAAGTTGTGGTATATGATTGTGATGGAATACCACTGTACTGTGCTAGAAGAAATGATGAGCTCAACGATCTTAGAAAAACATGGAAAGACTTGTACAGAATAATGAAAAGTGAAATGAGCAGAACCAAGGAAACATTGTATGCAGTAGCAGCAACATTGTTTTAAACAAAGTGATTCTTCTAGTATGACCCAGAAAAAGAAGAGAAACACAATGGTCTGAATTGAATTGAATTACATTTCCTTCTGAGGAGAATTAAGTTTAAAACAAGCATGTACTACTTGTTTGTTTTTTTTTTTTACTATCACCTACATGGCAGTTAGAGTAAATATTACTTTATATTGTACCCAGAGAGTTCAATCACAGGAGAAAAACAATGATTACTGTGCTGTGTGATGTGAACCTATAGAGAAGTTGCAGGAGCATCTGTCCTAATAAGAAGAAGGGAGGGAGAGGTAAGGCTACAGAAAAGCTTTTGATTCAAGACATTTCTCAGTCTCACAACTGTGAGTTCTCTGCTTGATTTTACTGTGTATTGAGAAACACATCTGAGTGTGTGTGTGTGTGTGTGTGTGTGTGTGTAGAGAGAGAGAGAGAGAGAGTCATAGATTTACTACAAATAATAATGTACTGAATAAGGAATCACACACTCAAAGTTAAAATTGTTTCAGAAGGTAGCCTCAAGTCAGTAAAAAGTTGACAGCCCTGAACTTGAGTTCTCAGTCTAATGAAGCTTTGCTTTAAAATTTTCTAGGACATAACTATGTGTTTCAGAATAACAGCTTGGACTTTGAACAAATGGCATGAAACTAAGAGCTCCAGTAAGTATCCATAAATTGAATTCTTACTTCTCACAATGCCACTGGGATATTAGCAGGAGACAAATTATATCCATCAACAAATGTAGTCAGAAGAACTTAGTACAGAAGTATAGAATCTTAGAATATAGGAGTAACAAGTCAAAAGCAAAGTCTGAATTTTGAATGATGCTGAGGGACCTATAAAAGGAAGTGGCATCAGGATTCATGGCAACAGTGTTTCTGAGGATTACATGTATATTCAGGGAGTGAAAAAGAACCTCTTTTGTACAAGTTTGCTTTGGGCCTACTCACAGAATCACAGTATTTCTGAATTAGAAGGGACTTTGGAGGTCAAACCCTTACAGCACAGAAAACAAATATTCATTAGCATTTGCCTGGAGAACTTGGCAAAGAGGATACTCACTCCTGAGGTAACCTGTTTCACATTGGGATAGCTGTTATTATTCAGATGTTTTTACTTTTGCCGCATCTAAATTTGTAACTTTGTGAGTTTTACCCAATTGCTCCTAGTTCTGCCCTTTAGACAGAGTATTGTACCTGGAGTCTGGAAGACCTGAGTTCAAATATGACCTAAGACAATTAGCTGATGATGCTGGGCAAGTGACTTAACCTCTGTTTGCTTCAGTTTCCCCATCTCTGAAATGAGGATAATAATGGCACCTACCTCTCCAGGTTGCTGTGAGCATGCAGTGAGATTATTCTCAAGTGAGATTATATTTGTAAAGCACTAACGCTAGCTATCATTCTGCCATTCCAAATATTTGAAGGCAGTTATCAGAACACTCCTAAATCTACCATTCTCTTAAGTACATTTATTTATACCACTCACTATAGTTCTGGTTTTCTAACACAGACTACATACTCACCTTATGCATTCTTTGTCTATGCAAGGTCAACCTGTATAACAACCATGTAGACAATCCACCAGCACTTCTACTTCCTGTTGGCAAAAGCTATTTTCAAACTCACGTTGCTAACTTAGGAAAGGGGAACAATACTCATTTCAAATTCCATGATACTCCATGATGTTAATGAGCATTAGATTTAATGTCAGGAAATCTGGGTTTTAGTTTTCTGCTATTTCTGTCTAGGTTATTTTAGATAATCCATTGATCAATTAATTAGTTTACTTAAATAATTGATTAGAAATCTGCAATGTGCCTGGTGCTGTGCTAGGTACTATAGACAAAAATGTAATAAATGAATTTATCTCTACTCTTCAAAAGTTTACAATTCTAATGGGGGAGACAAAAAGTACAGGCATAAATATATGCTGAATACCTTTAAAAAGAATGCAAATATATACAAAAGTAGTTGAACACAAAGTAGTTTTGGGAGAGAAGGCTTTAACAAGTCAGGGTGGGATAGGGATCAGGAAAAGCTTTATCCAGAAAGTGACAAGAAGAGCTGTTTCTAGAAGGAAGAGAAACATTCTACGAGGTGGTGCTTCTATGTGAACCTTCAGAGCAAAGGTACAGAGAGAGGAGACAGTGTACATTGTGAGGAACAGAGAGTTTTGGTGGATGACAGAATTCAAAGGAGAGTGTAATATGAGATGAAGATAGAAAGATAGGTTAGAAGAAGAATATTAAAGGATTTAAAATTAAAAATATAAAATTTAAATTTGAATCTATGAGAAATAAGGAGCCAGTGGTGCTTACTGAGTAGCAGAGTGACATGTCAAGATCTGGATTGGGAAACTGGATGAAAGTAGCATCACATAAGCCCAGAGAGGGGAGAGAGAATATTCAGAGAGGCTAGTTAACAGTGTCAAACGTAGCAGAGAGGTCTAGAGGGATGAAAGGTGAAAAAATATTAAAATACTTAGCAGTTAAGAAATGACTTTGGAGGGGTGGCTAGGTGGTGCAGTGAATAGAGCATTGGCCCTGGAGTCAGGTGGACCTGAGTTCAAATCTGTCCTCAGACACTTAACACAAAAAACTAGCCATGTGAACTTGGGCAAGTCACTTAATCCCAATTGCCCTCCAAAAAGCTAAAAATAGAATTAAAAGAAGAAATAACTTTGGAGAGAAGAGTTTCAGTTTAGTTATGGTGTTGGAAATGAGATTTTGAAGAGTTTAGGAGAAAGCAAGAGGAGAGAGTGGAGATAGAGATTATAGGCAGTATTATTATTTTTTTCCTGTGAGTTCTGTCTGAGAAAGAAAAGAAAGATATGATTATAGCTTTAGGACATAGAGTTTAGTGATCTTTTTGAAGGATAGAGATTTTGGCATGTGTGAAGATGGTAGGGAAAGAATGAGTAGACATGGAGACTTGGCTAAAGATTGGAGGGGTGGAGAAACATTATTCAGAAGGAATCTGGAGAAGAGAAGATGGGAGGTGACACAGGGAATGATCAGAGATGGAATCTGAACCCATTTTCCTTTTCTGTCATATCAGCCAATCTGATGGATGTAAAGAGATACCTTAGAGTTGTTTTAAATTTGCATTCCTCTAATTATTAGTGATATAGAGCACTTTTTAATATGTGTATTAATAGCTTTGATATTTTTCTTCTGAAAATTGTCTTCATATTCTTTGACCATTTACCAACTGGGAAATGACTCATTTTTATAAACTTTTCTTAGTTTGAGAAATTAGACCTTTAGTAAAGAAACTTGCTGTAAATCCTCCCCACCCCCACCTGTTTCCTGCTTTCTTCTATTTTTGACTGCATTAGGATTTTTTTGTGCAAAATGTTTTCAATTTAATGTAATCAAAATTATCCATTTTACCTTCCATGATCTTTTTCTGGTCCTTATAAAGGGATCAAAACTTGAACCAAAGACTCAGGAGGATAATTTTTCATATAATTTTACAGTGATCTTAGTTAAAAAGATACTGAACACCACTCATCAGTAAGGTATTTGATTCCTGTACAAATATTTTGCAAGAACTGCTCTAGGCCTGACTTTTTCAGATTCTCCCACAGGACTAATAAGTTCTTAAAAATCTTGTTAGAATTTTGAAATATATTTTTCAAAGTGTGTTGTCATTGTTATTGTTGTTTGTATTGTTTGTTGGTATTTTTGTGGAAGACGAGGAAGGGGATAATAAATTCATTTTTAATAGTCTTATTTTTGAAGCTATTATTCCTGAATCCATAGAATGGTAAAAAGAACATTGAGTTTTGAAACCAGAGATTTGATATAATTTCATATCTTACTCCTGACATTTATTATCTGTGTGACTGGAGAAATCACTCAAATTCTCTGAGCTTCAGTTTCATCATTTTTAAAATGATGGAATTTGGCTAGCTAGCCTCTGTGATCCTTTACAATTCTAGATCCACAGCCCTACAGTACACTCTTGGAGAGTTGCCTGGGGGCACTGAGTGGTTAGGTGACTTGTCCATGGTCATATAGACCACATGTGTCAAAACAAAGACTTGAACCTAGGTCTTCTTAAATTCAAGGCCAGCTTTCTGTCCATTCTTGTGGACACCTAAAAGTATCTGTTAAACTGATTCTGCTCAACAAGAAAACTTTGTTTGAGAATATGTCAAAAGAAGAGACAAGAATGTCACATTACCAGAAAATCTGAAATCCTTACAACCGAAATATTTTCTTAAGAAGTACTAAAATGAAGAATCCTTTAGTTATTCTTTTGACAAAGTTACTGTCACACTCCTACTAAAACAACTAATTTTCAATTCAATTTAGAAAAACAAGTAGAAATGGCAACATCCTGTGCTCTCATCTGAAGCATTAAGTGAGTTCCAATTACATCTGGATCAGGCAAGACTACTAAAATGAAAACAAAAGAAAACAAAGAAACAAAGTAGAAGCAAGTATGAAACAGATTTTACCCAAGTTCTGTGTTGGTAAGCATCTGGCAGTGTCAAAAATCTTTCCTGATCATCACATCTACACCAAAAACCTGAGAAATCTCTTGGCTGGGGAGTCACATTCCAGAAAAGATGACCTAATTTCTTTCCTGAGTTGTATAGAGATATAGAATGACTTTTTGGGGGGATGATATTAATTCTATTCTGTGTGATTTTCAACATTACTACTGCCAATTATCTATAGAATAATAAGGAAAAATAAATTAACACTGTGTCCCAATGACATTAACAAAAAAAAATAACAAGGAAAACTCATCCTTAAAAAAAAAACAATCACCACAGTTTATGCCTAGAAGACATTCAAACTGTGCACACCTTTTTACCCAGCAATACTGCTACTAGGTCTGTATCTCAAAGAGATCATAAAAAAGGAAAAAAAGGATCTACATGTTAAAAAAAAACAATTACATCAACTCTTTTTTGTGGTAGCAAAGAATTGGAAATTAAGAGGCTGCCTACCAATTTGGGTAATAGTTGAACAAGTTGTAGTATATGAATATAATGGAATACTATTGTTCCATCAGAAATAACAAGTAGACAGACCTCAGAAAAACCTGGAAAGATTTACAGGAACTGATGCAATGTCATGTGAGCAGAACTAGGAGAACATTGTACATAGCAACAGCAAAGTTGTGGAATGATCAACTATGACTGACTTAGCTCTTTTCAACAATACCATGATCCAAAGCAAGTCCATTAAGACTCAATGTGGAAAATGCCATCCACATCCCTAGAAAGAATTGATGGAGTCTGAAGGGAGATTGAAGCATAATATTCTCACTTTGGGTTATTTTCTGTAGCTTTTTTTCCCTTTTGTTCGGTTTCTTCTTTCTTATTAATATAGAAATGTTTTAGATGATTGTACATAATGTGTACATAATGTATATATAACATATATACAAATAATATAATATATATATATCATGTATAATGGTTATACATGATGTATATAATCTATGACAAATTGCTCACCATATCAGGCAGGAGGGAGAAAATTTTATTAAAGAAAAGAATATTAAAAATTAAATTACCTTTACATGTAATTGGAAAAATATAAAATACTATTTTTTTAAAAAATGATAGTTTGCCTTAAGAATGGTGTAAATTAGTCATTTATGTTATTAGAAGGTTCACCACCATGATTTCACTAGTGTAGGGAGCTGTCATCAAAGAAATTCCCTCCATCAAGGCAAAGAATCAGCTGCTATGTAACTAACATTTGAGAATGTTTTACCTGGGGCACAGAGGTTGAGTGACTTGCCCAGAGTAACATGGCTAGTAAGAGCCAAATGCAAGATTTGAACTTGAGTTTTTCTTGTGTCGAGGTGGGCTCCCTAAGTATGCACCATACATCAATCCTCAGCACTGGAATTATGATCTGGAATGTGGTTTTCCTAGGCTGTGGCACAATTATCAGTTTGGGACTCAGTTGACTCCTGCAATTTCCCCAAATGTAGGAAATGACTGTTGCAAATTAATAATTATAAAACAGGAAAATACAAAACAATAGATGGAAGAAAAGGTATTAGGTGGAAAAAAAACCAATTCTCAATGTAAGAATCCAATTCTTGTATACCACAGACTGGTTTGCTGTTTCTCATCAGATAAATGTCCCCTTTATCCATCATTTTGTCCCAATACCACAAAAATTCCTCTTATGGAAGAAGGAAAATTTTTTCCCACACCTGAGGAATAAAAGGAGTACTGGTCTCATTCCTGGAGTATTGACACCTTAAAAACAAAATCTTCATATTCAGTGGTTATAGAAGATGTCGGGGTTATCACTGATCTGTGATCGCCAAGAATTAAGGTCTTACAGATTTTGAACTGGACAGGATTTGGGGGGTGACCTAATCTAGCCACCTTATGTTACATATAAAAAAATTAGACAAGAGAGCTTGTGATTTGAATAAAGAGCCAAAGTGGAAGGCAAATCCTTTATGTCCTCAGAGTCAGTGTCAATCCTATTGTTTAAAAAAAAATTAATGGTTCTTTTCATTTCAATTCAACAAACATTCATTAGGCTCTTCCTTGCCCCTTGACATCCTGGTCATTGTTTTTTGAGAAATAAAGAGATATTTATTGAGTATCCACCTTTATTCTTGATCCTGAAATCTGCGTAGTGGGTCACAAGTTTGGGGTGGCTTAATATATTTTTTTCATTCTTCCTCCATATGTGCTCTCCCCATGATTTGAATGCAAGTATCTTTTTTAAAAAACTGATGATTTTTAATATTCCTACCAGTAGTTCTCATAACTGTTTAAATTCTACATTTTATTCTCTTTGATTTTCATTCCTAGCTCATTTTTGACCACACACTTAACCTTGTTATTAGTTTTCATTTCTGTCATTGAATTGATTGCTTTCCACATGAATGAGTTTCTAGGATTTACCATCTTATTGATCTTTTAAATGTATTAAGAGAGGCTTAGCATCCAAATGTGTGTGCATGGTGGAGGTAGGGCCTGGGAATGATTTACATACAAATGACAGAAAGGATGAAAAGTTCTTGAGATATCTACTTTATATTAAAATAAATATAGCATATCAAAGGAAAAGCTTCGCATTTTGATGATAGAGGAAGAGATGATTCCATTTTCCTTCCCTCCTTCCTTCCTTCCTTCCTTCCTTCCTTCCTTCCTTCCTTCCTTCCTTTCTTCTTTCCTTCCTCTCTTCCTCCCTTCCTCCCTTCCTTCCATAAACATCAATCTGTCATCTTCTATATACAAGATACCATTCTAGGCACTGTGTGGGATAAAAAAGATGAATAAAATATAATCCAGAGGATACAATCAGGATTCAGTAGTCAATCTAATTTTTCATTAGCTTTGAGGTCGTCGTTGCTTTTTCCCCTTTCAATTTAGTGTTCAGGACTGACATATAGGTGTGTATTTCTGAGGCAAGAAAAAGTGACACAGGATAACAGAAATAAAATTAACATGAAAACTAAGGAACAGGATCAGAAAATAACCAGGAGGAAGAATCAACAGAATTGTCTAGACAGGAATTGTCTGACACCAGCCTACCCCTCTGGAGATCTTTAAATGTTTGGCCAAATGCATTCTAGCCTCGGGGCTCAGTATAATCTCAATCCTTTGTAATAAATTGCATTCCACAAAAAAGCTGCAGGCTTCAAATGTAAAACTGATGTAAAATGTAATGACATCTTGGTATTAAGCATTTCTAGGAAGAAAATTTATTAGGAAACTCCAAAATCTCTGTGGGCTCTTGTCAGATTCCTTTCAACCACTCATGCTAGGCCTCCTTTTTAACTTATTAAAACTCACTTGTTGTAAACCAACTATTTAAAACAAATGAAGTTTTAAAAGTTTAGAATCATGGTGATAGTGCTTGTTGTTGCTATTGTTCTTAACGCCATATTGTCAAAAACCAAGGGGAAGCTGTGCCCTAAATCATCTGGCCTCACTCACATTAAAACTGGAGTTTTCTGGTAGAGAAATCAAGTTGTCGTTCACTGAGGAGGTGAAGGAGGTCATTCTAGGGTTATGTACAGTAAGTTATATGAGAACCCTCACAGTATGTTGTTGAGGGAATGGAGGAGATGAAAGACATAGTAATAGAGAATGATAGGTCAAAGCCACCAAAGATCAGCTAATATCCTTAGGATTTTAAGAGTTCCAGGTTAATTAGTCATTGAGACAACAACTATATTTGAGAAAGGTACAAATTAAATATAGATCCAGGATGAATGACAAAAAACAGTAACAAAAAACTATGTAAAACAAGATGCAAAAGGAAGCTTTGCTGAGTTTAACAGCCCAGAACACCATCACTGAATTCCAGACTGTCTCAATTCCCCTTTGTAGTTCTAGAAAAGCTACAATCATGGAAAGCAATCAACCAATTGTTGAATCAACCAGTATTTTTAAGCACCTACTACTTGCCAAACCCTGTGATAAGCAGTGAGAAAACAAAGAAAAGCAGAAACAGTCTCTGTTCTTCTAGAACTTACCTCTAAAATCAATATTCATGCCTTATTCACCTTTGATTACAGGATCATTGATTTAAAGCTGGGAGGTCACTAGAGGTCACAGTCCAACCCTTTCTTTATGCAGATGAAGAAACTGAGTCCCAGAGAGATGAAGTGACATTCCCAATGTCATGCAGGTATTAGGTAATAGAAACAATTTCAACACAAAGTCATTTCACTCCAGATTCAGCATTTTTCTATTTAATGAATTGCATTTGCTCTTTTGAGCAGCATAGAGCCCAGATAATTCTTGAGAAGCATTTCTACTTTAAATTTGTTCTTTACTTTGACTAGAAAAAGAGCATAAGCTCAAAGATTTAGAAATGTAAGGAAACTAAGAAATCATCTAATCTAAACTTCTTATTTTAAAGATATAAAAACTGAGGCCATGCTGAGGTCACAAAGTTGAGTGTCATCTTCAAGGACTAAATATGTCGAACATTTAACTAGTGTGCATATGTTTCAGTTTAAAAAATTAGTGGGGGCTATCATTCTTAACAATGTATGCCATAAATTAAAATAACTGACATTTTAATAATACTTATTATATGCCAGGCATTGTGCTAAACACTTTGTAATTACTTGATACTCACAACAACTATGGGAAATGGGTGCTATTATTATCTTCATCACATATGAGGAAAATGAGGCAAACAAAGATTAAGTGATTTACCCAGACCATTAAGTGTCCAAGGCCAAATTTGAACTCAGGTCTTCCTGACTGTCACTTTATACACTGTATCACTTAACTGCCTCACAATTCCTTGAAATATAGTGGTAGGTTCTAGGCCCATCAATTTATGAGTAAAGAGAGTCCAGTAAGTCCTCAAAGTGTAGTCAGAGGACCCCCAAGACCCTTTCTTATGGTATGGAATGTCAAAGATATTTAGTATTTTATAATACTAAAACATTTTAATTTCTAATGTAGTAAATATCCATAGAGATAATATACATAAACAAAAGCTCTTTGAGGACTTCAATAATTCATAAGTGTAAAGGAGTCCTAATGTCAAAACCTTTGAGAACTGCTGATATAGGGAACTTCTTTGTAAGGAAACTCTCTGTCAATGTAACTTCCCCATCTCAGTCTTAGAGTGTTTCCCAGAGATAGCCCTTAGAAGCTATGTTATTCAATTAGAGTTACATTGCCTGTATGTGGAACTTAAATCCAGATCTCCAGTATTTGAGGCAAGATTTTCTATCCACTGTACATGCTACCTCTTCTCTTGAGATAAATAACAATAGAAATAACTCTGTTTACCTGACTCCTGATCACAACCTCAGAGAAGGCATAAAAAGGGAGATGTATGTTTGTTAAAGGTACTTACCATTGTGAGGGAAGAAGACTAAAGTAAAATTCAAATTGAAAAGAGATTCATTATTTATAATAATGCTTTTATTTGCTGGTGACATTGTTCTTGGTGCTTCCAGACACAGAATAATAAATAACCTATTGGAAGAAATCCATAACTGTTGGGAAAAAATGTCTGGCATCCCTATCTATACAGGAAAGACCAAGTGGATGAAAAAGTATCTTTCTCATATTATAATATGAAAGTGGATAGTGACTTGTGTCCAGAGTTGGGGAAGGGGATTGAAATAGATAACCTTTGGGAAATTACAAAGTACCTTGAATGCTACCAATTTTATCCTGATAATCAAAGCCTACCTTTTTATACAAATATCCTACCAGTAATGTTATATGGCAGTGTGATATACAACAAGCATTCTCTGAAGACCTGAAAGCTGAAGAACTATAAACTTGGCACCATCACCAAGAAGGCAATGGAGAGGTTCATGCAAAGTATAAGCAGGCTACAACATATAAAAAAATGAGGAATTTTCAATAAGAACAGGGGTCAAAGATAACAACAGGAAAATCAATGATAGGAAAAAAGAACAGAATGATTTTGGGGAAAGGGTATTTTCAAGATAGAAAAAGCAATAAAAGAGAAAGCAATAAAAGCCTCTAGCACAATTAAGTACATACTTAGTGACAAACTGAAATGATAGACATAGAAAAGAATCATACAGGATAGCTAGGCAGATTGGTTGTGATCTGCATCATTAGAGGGAACCATTAAATTAATGAAATCACAAATGTATTTTAAAAAATCATTGTCATGTACACAGCAGACCATAAGAGAAGAGTCAATATAAAACAATAAATTTCCATTTCAGGAAAACCTAGATAATACTTAAGACACATTGTTTTCAATACTGCCCAGCTTTTGCTTGCTTCCTTGCTGGTTTTCTTTTGTGCTTTGCTGTGCACTTTTCACTTTATTTTTCCCCTCCCTCCCTCTGCCACCTTACAATTAAGCATGGATAAAGATACATAGATGATAGATAAATATGTAGAAAAAGCATACATGTATATACACACACATATATATATACAATCATACACACACACACACATATATATGACTGTACTATGTTTATTTCCTCCTATTAACTGTTTCTCGGAAGGGAGATAACATCTTCCTTCATAATTCCAAGTCTTCCCATATTTTTTTCTAAATCAACCAGTTCTTCATTTCCTACACCACAGCAATATTCCAGGTCAATCACATCCTATTTGAGTGATTGTTTATGAAAGTTTCCCCCCCAATTTTCTGCATTCCTTCTATTCTTGGTTACATAGGTTTCATTGATATAAGAAACTTAATTTAAAATAATCAAAATTATTCTTTTTATACTTCAATAACACTCTCACCTCATAATACAGTTTAAAGTCTGATAACTACTGAATCTACTTCTTTTACATCTTTTTCCCCTGGTTTCTTTGAAGTTCCTGACCTTCTAATCTTCCAAATGAACTTAGCTATTACTTTTTTTTCTAACTCAGTAAAATAAAGTTTTACTAATTTAATTGGGATGATATTGAATAAATAGATGAGTTATGTAAAATAGTCATTTAAAAATTATTTTGGCTTTACCTACCCATAAAATGAATATTCCTTTAATTATTTAGGTCTGAGTTTGTATAAAAAGTGTTTTATATTTATATTAATATAGTTCCTGTGTC
Organism: Petaurus breviceps papuanus; assembly: GCF_028583685.1. Classification (NCBI taxonomy): domain Eukaryota; kingdom Metazoa; phylum Chordata; class Mammalia; order Diprotodontia; family Petauridae; genus Petaurus; species Petaurus breviceps. The sequence goes on from NW_027185903.1 coordinate 26,302,271, forward strand.
TGTTTTGTCAGGTATACACAGGTATTTTATAATGTCTAGATATTTTAAAATGGTCTAAAACAATATTGAATGATATTGTGCTGGCAGTACAGTTTTTCTAATTTTTACTTTTGATTAAAAATCTATTTTAACTTTAACTTTATCTGAGATCATGATTCTACACCTGTTTTTTTTTTACATATTAAATGCTACTCTGCCCTTTATCTTGTTTGTGTGTGTGTGCGTGTGTGTGTGAATCCCTTATTTTTTATGTTTCAAAGAACATTGTTGAATTCAAATCTTTAATCTGCTATCCATTTCCCATTTATGGGTAAATTGATCCTATTCACATTCTAAGCTACAATAACTTGTAGTATATTTTCCTCCTTCCTGTTTTTCCTATGTTTCTCACCATATTTACCCTATCCTTCTTCACTCCTCTGCTTTACTTTGACCTGCTACCTTGCCCTCCTATTCCTTAAGCTACATAATCCTCTAAGAGTATTACCCTTATCCTTCCCCACAACCACACAAACTATCTCCTTGCCCTCTTATTTCTTTCTGAATTTAGAAAATTTTTCTATCCTTCTAAATATATACATTGTTCCCTCTTTAACCCTTTCCTGATGAGTTATTTTCCAGCACTACCCACCCCCCCACTAGCTTCTTCTGTATATTTTTTCTTTTATATCTCACTTGTATGAGATAATTACTTCTTTTTATTGCTCCCTACACAGTTTTGTTTTTTTAGAATCAATTCATCATACTAAGCTCAGTCCACACTATTTCTTAGAAAAAAATTAATACTTTCTTTTTTCCTTTACATATGAATGAAAATTTATCATTAATTTTTAAAACTTTGAGCTCCAATTTCTCTCCCTTACTTCTTCCCCATCCCACCCTCATTGAAGAGGCAAGCAATTTGAAATTGGTTATACATGTGTAGTCATGGAAATATATATTTCCATATTAGTCTTGTTGTGAAAGAAAACATTAATAAAGTGGGGGGACCTCAAGAAAACTAAAGAAAGCAAAAAATATATGCTTCAATCTGTATTCAGACACCATCATTTCTTTCTCTGGGGATGGATAGCATTTTTCATCATAATTACTTCAAAGTTATCCTGGATCATTGCATTGCTAAGGATAGCTGACTCATTCACAGCCGATCATCTTACAATACTGATGTTACTTTGTACACAGTACATTTGACTTTGCATTAGCTCATGTAAGTCTTTACATGTTTTTTTTTATCCTGAGAGCATTCCACTCATCATTTCTCATAGCATTCCATCATAATCACATACCACATTTTGTCCAGCCATTCCCCCAACTGATGGGCATCCCCTAAATTTCCAATTTTTTGCCCTGAAAAAAGAGTTGCTATGAACACACACATGTGTCCTTTTCCTTTTTTTAAATCTCATCTCTTTTGAGGTACAGATATAAAAATGCTATTGCTAGATCAAAGAGTGTGCATGGTTTTATAGCTCTTTGGGCATAGTTACAAAGTGCTCTGCAAAATGGTTGAATCAATTCACAACTTCACCTGATGCCTCATTTTTTCATGTGCACTTATGCCTCATTTTTCTCACATTCCCTCCACCATTTGTCATTTTCCTTTTCTTTTCTATTAGTCAATATAATTGGTATGAAGTAGCACCTCAGAATTGTTTTAATTTGTATTCCTCCAATAAATAGCGAGTGAGAGCATTTTTTTCATACGCCTATAGATAACTTTGATAACATCTTCTAAAATTGTTCATATCTTTTGATCATTTATCAATTGGGAAATGGCTCTTATTTTTATAAATTTGACTCCATTCTCTTTATGTTTGAAAAATAAAGCCTTTATCAGAGAAAATTGTTTCAAATTTTTTTCTTCACAGTTACTATTGCTAATTGTGTTTACCAAAATCCTATTCCCCCACCTGTAATGTAATGCTAAGGAAAGGCAACTTCCCAAGGTTCAAAATACCAGCATAGGTGCTCTCCATTTTATTCAGTGACAAATTAAGAACAGAGAAGGTCAAAATATGACATCATTCAAAATACAGCATTTACTAAGTGTGATTAAATAATCTCCAAGGACTACCCCACCCCAGGACCTTCCAATCATTCAATCAATTACAAAGTCCCTGTTCTAAATACTACTCCACTGTATCAGCAATGCCATATTCACAATGCCTATAGAGATTACAAATAT
>NW_027185903.1:26304465-26367070 GCF_028583685.1 Petaurus breviceps papuanus
AAGTCCAACGGGGCATGGAAGATCTTTAAATCCCATAACCCTTACATCCACCTGTATTATATATATGTATATATGTATAAATGAAGGCTGTACCTTCATTTAGTCCATCACAAAACCCCTCTTCTCAAATGGAGATTAGTTTCCAAACATAAGTAAAGTACATTCATTTGTTCAACCATAGAACACAAAAAGGTCAAAAGTTCCCCACCCCTGGATCATAATTGAATCTACCCCAGAGTTACAACAAGTTTAAGCACAGCACTTAATACCCAAATGGAGGTTTTTTTCTTCATCTTGACAGGAGGCAAGTTTTCAGCAATCTTAGTTCCTGGGGAGACAAGGCTTAGCAAGGCCACAAGATACATTGCCAGTCTCTTCATTAATTCATCCTCTGTCTGCAGAACAGTCCTAGAACCCCTGAAAACATTAGCAAAACCCTCTCCCAGGATTTCTGTAAACATACAACAAGAAAATCCGTCTTCAGGGCTTCTGAACCAACAGAAAGGTTCCCAGACCCCTGCAACAATAGCACTGTCCTTCACCAGTGGACAAATCCGGCAAAACAACATCAAAACAGACAGACAAAGTACCAGCAAAACAGCCATGTCTCCTCAGTCCTTGGCACCTCCAGGGGCAGGTCTCAAAACTCCAGGGCAATTCAAAGTGGCCCTCAGCAATACTCTCAGTCTCTCTCTGCCTCCAAAGGTGCTGCTTCCAAAAAGTTCTCTTGCCTCTTTCTTGTGTCTCTCCAAATCTACGTCACCAGCTCCTCCCAGTTCAGGACTTTCTTTTCACATCAACAAGTCCATCCCACAGGTGGGATTAACAAGCTCTGGGTTTTAACACAATCAGTTTGAAAATGAAGCCAATACAGGGGGTCTTTGTTCGGGGTGGGGGGAATGATGGGGAGCTTGTGCTCAAACCCCACCCTAAAATATGGTTTTCTGTGTTTATTGTGTGCTATTCTTGTTATATTGTTGTGAAATTTTGTTGACACCAGTTATTCCTAATGTATTTTTGCCAAGTAAGGGACATGAAAGATCTTGGGGCCGAATGTAAGGGTTATGGGATTTAAAGATCTTCCATGCCCCATTGGATTTGCTGACGTAGCAGGAAGGGGTGGAGCAAGAGGAAGCGGAAGCCAAGCTAGAGTTCCTGCAGTGGCTAGCAGTGGCGGCGACAGCGACAGCAGCAGCAGAGGCAGCGGCCGTGGCGGCAGCGCGAAGCCCTTTTTGAGTCAGCCAGAATTTCTGCTAAGGACTCCTGCTGAGGACTGCCAGGGGCCGGAGCTGCTGGGAGCATGCTTCCTGGATGCTGGGTGGTTGCTGTGAGTGGGGAGAGGAGGACCTTTGCCTGAGGTAGCCTGTTCTGTTTTAAAGGCTTGAGAATGTGGGTGCTTTCTACTTTGTCTACCTGTGCCAATGTCATAACTACTCTGATGGCTTTCACTTTCTGGTTTGGGGACTTAGTCTTTTGGTATTTTAATAAATTTTCTAGCTTGTTCCCCCATATGGCAAGCCTGATGTATTTTGTGATGCATAATTATATCAGCATATCTGTAATTTCCATAGGCATTTTGAATATGGCATTGCTGATACACCACCCCATTTATCCTATTCTCTTTCTACTTTGACCCTTAAAAGCCTATACCTTTCTTTCAAATTATTGAAATAATGATGACAAACATAAGAGTACTGCTAATATTTTCACATATACAAAGTAAACAATTTGACCTTACTGAGTCCTTTATGATTGGTCTTTAATGTTTATCTTATATTTCTTCTAGATGTTATATGTCAAATTTGCTCTCTATAATAGTATTAGCCCTCTGGTCCTTCAACATAGTAGCTGCTGGGTCTTGTTTAAATTTTATTGTAGCTCAATAATAAATTGTTTTTTTTTTGTTGTTTTCAATATTTTCTCCTTAGCCTGGGAATTTTGAAATTTGGCTATGATATTCCTACAAACTTTCCTCTTGAGATCTCCTTCAAATAGTAAATCAGTGGATTTTTTCTATTTCTACTTTGCCTTCTTATTCTAGAACTGCAAGGAAATTTCCCTTGATAATTTCTAGTAATCTTGTATCGACTCTTTTTTTACATCATAATTTAAGGTAGTCGAAGGATTCTTACATCTCCTTGATTTGTTCTCCATATAGGTTGCTTTTCTGATGTTTTATTTTCTCTTCTATTTTTCCATTCTTTTGATTTTGTTTTATGATTTCTTGGTGTCTTAGAACATCATTAGCTTCCCCTTGTCCAACTCCAGTTTTCAAGTGAATAGTTTCTTCCTTAAATTTTTGTTTCTCTATTTCAAATTTTTTTAATAATTTTCTTGAATTGCTCTTATTTTTTCTATTTTCCCCTTGATTTCTCTTATTTGATTTTTAAAGTTCTTCTAAAAAATCTTTTTGTGCTTGTGACCATTTGATGTTTCTCATTGAAAAAGGAGTGACTCGGGGTGGCCAGGTGGCTCAGAGAGTAAGAGCACCGGCTCCAGTGTCAGGATGACCTGGATCAAATCTGGGCTCAGATACTCAGCACCACACCCAGACATAATAATAACTGGCCGTGTAACCTTGAGCAAGTTACTTAATCCCAATTGCTTTAAAAAAAAAAAGAAAGAAAAGAAAAAGGAGTGACTCCATTATCTTCCTCTGAATATAAACCCAGACGTCCCCATAGTAACTATCAGGTTCTTTCTCCTTTGCTTGCTCATATTCATTCCTTCATTCATTCCTTCATTTATCTGTTTGTTTATTTGTTTACTTATTTATTTATTGTTTTATTTTGTTTTTAGCAGCTCTTTGTGTAACCAAGGTGTAGTCCCAAGATATAGGAAATGATTCCCCAAGCCTATGGTCCTTCTTACTTTTATTTTCTTTGGTCTATCTTGGAGCCCAACCTTATGGTCTCCTCTCTACTCCTAAGCCATAGTTAAGGCCCCCAGGAACACTATCCTGCAGATAATTTTGCTCCCTGTGGTCCCTCTAGTGGCTAAAAACTACAGTTGTCCTCTCTGCCCTGGAACTGAAATCAGGGGTTTTAGTGCCCACAACCAACAGGATCCCAGCCCCTTATTATTGTGTTCATCAGGTTTGTGCTGGCTCCTTCTCAATGCAGCCGCAATGTGGAGCTCCTCTGGTCAGCACAACTGTGCTTGGTATCCATTGACAATGGAAGGTACTTCGATCTTCTCCTACTCAGCCACTCCTACCCACCACTGTCTGCAAGATGAAAGTTTCAAAGCCTGAGCCTACTTCTCAATCCAGTTGCACCAGGGTCTGTTGTTTGTTGATTCTGTAGAGATGGCCAGGACGTGTTTGCACTTCACTCACCTTTACCCCAATATGTCAAAACTTTCCTGGGCTCTTCTCAAATTGTTTTAGGAGGACAACTGTTTTACCAAGTGTTTATTTCTGCTGCTCTGAGGTGATGTTGTCTTTTTATTTTGTGGAGGAAACTCGGAGAGCAGAAAGTTTTCTGACCTATTCTACCGTTATCCCAGAAACCTCTCCCAATCTATTTGAGTAATGACTAACTTTTAGGGGGAGGAGAGTAGATAGTAGAATTTGCTTGACATAAACTAACTGCTGTTTGGAGGTAAAAAAATAAAGATTCTGGATATCAATTTTGAATTATGCAAGAAAAGTAGCTAAATTTTTCATACACTTTGATTCAACAGTCCTATTAATGTGCTTCAAGGAGGTCAAAGAAAGAATAAAAAGTCCAACATGCTAAAATATTAATGTCAATAATTTTTTGTGGCAGCAAAACAAATAAAAGTAAACAACAAAAAGCTGGAAGCAAAGTGGGTACTCACCAATTTGAAAATGGCTGGACAGATTGTAAAATGAATGTAGAGGCATATTATTGTGGAGTTCAAAATGATGAGCATGAGGAGTCTATGGGAACATAGTAAGATATGAGAATTTATGAGATGTGACATAAACAAAACACTCCCACCTCCCAATATATAGATAGACCATGACAATTTCAATGAAAAGCTCACTAAAAGGAAACAACTCTGAGAAACTGAAATGATATTAGTAGTCCTAGGAAAAATAGACACATAGTTCTATTCAAGAGAGAGATGGAAACTGCAACCATAAAATGTCATTGTCAGATATGGTCAGAGTACTAAGTAATTGTGCTTAACTGTTTTTCTTTGTTACTAGGGAAGGTTCAATTTCATCATAGTTGGAAGAGAGATAGCAAAGTGAGAGAGGTCATTACCAGAAAACATTCTCATGTAAAGGCAAAAGGTTAAACTTTAACAATAAGAGAAAAGAGAGGAAAGGGAGGCATTGGGGGAAAGGAAGGAAAAGATAAAGGGAAAAAAAAGAAAAGGAAAAATGGCAAAGGATGAAGAAAAGGAAAGAAACAAGGTCGATACCCCTTTCATTGGTGCACATTACAAAGTTCTTTGTGTTCTTATATCTTCTGTGATTCAAATGTATTTTTCTTCACAAATTCTCTGTAGAGGAGCTAACCAAGGTGTTGATGATCACTATGTTTTTTTCTATTTTTTGACTATCAATAATAAATAGCATAAAGTGTGATTAACTTTTCTTCACACAGCCAAGACTATTTTCAATCATCTTTTTATATTTTAATTTTCCCATAATATTCTAAAAATAAGTATAATTTGCATGTTAACATTTCTCAAGTGATCTCTAGGAAATAAGATTGTATTTTACCATTTTTTAAGGTAAGGGATTTTCCATATTTGATTATGAATCTCTGTGATTTGGTTCCTTATAAATTTTTTTTGCTTTGTGGAGGGCAGTTGGGGTTAAGTGACTTGCCCAAGGTCACACAGCTACTTTTGTGTTAAGTGTCTGAGGCCAGATTTGAACTCAGGTCCTCCTGACTCCAGGGCCAGTGCTCTATTCACTGAGCCACCTACTCGCCCATGGTTCCTTATAAAATTATGAGAATTTATAGCTGGAAGCAACTTTGCAGATAATATAACCTAACCCATACCCATTTTATAGGTGAGGAAACCAAGACCTAGAAAGATGCAATAGTTTGGTTGATATCATACAAGTGTAAAGTGTCAGAGCTATGATTCAAACTCAAATGTATCAAAGAAAATTTCCTTTCTAAGCATGTTGCAAAAGATCATTTGCTTAAAATATGTTTTTGCTCTAGATCTTTTTGTTTGGTTGTAAGGTATTGAGAACATCATTTGATTATTTGGTCACCTACTTGAATTATATAGTATCTTTATGAAGTGGGTAAATTGGGTATATTTTAAATGGTTTAAAAACTTAATTTAACCTGAGCTGAGCTATTGACTACTGGAAGGCTTTGCAACTTTCTGTAAATCTGTCTAATACAGCCAGCATAGCTCCCTAGAGAAAAGCAGGTAAATGTTCATGATAACAAGCCACAGGCATTTTAGCAAATATAGTGAAGTGATGAAAGTGCAGCAAAGAGCAGAGTTTTGTGGAGGAGAAGAGGTGAGGGGAGGGCAAAAATACTGCTAGAAAGTAGGTTCTTCCAACTCAGCAGACTTATAGTTGTCATCCAGTCAATGAAGCATCATTGAGCACCAAGTTATGAGTGCCTTTTTCAGGAAATATAAACAAGGGCTATACAATGGTTAAAAAATAACAACTGGTATATAGTACCGGTACTGTAAAATTTCTGGTACTTTATATGTACTAATATGAACTCCACAACAACCCTGTGAAGTAGGCATATCAAGAATCATTATGTTCATGTTGTTGTGAAATCATTTTTAGTCATGTTTCAGTAGGAGAATGATTTTCAGAAAAATTAAGCAATCTAACCATATTCACATAACTAGTAAGTTTCAGAGATGAGATTTGGACCCAGTTTTCCCTTATATCAAGTCCTGATTGTTTCTTTCCTCCACACCAGAATGGTCAAAAACTTGGTTCCCAAGCCACATTACACCAGCAACAATTCCTAATGGGGAACCATATTCAAATATGTGAAAGAAATAAACATAGATAATATTAATGTAGTTTTCTAAGGCCATATATGAAACAGAGGATTGTTATGTCTGGTTTAACAGTATCATCTCTGTTTGAATTTAATGTGATTACTTCCCACTATACTTTCACTTATACTTCTCTTGCTGATCAATCAAAAAATGTTCCCAAAGGATTGGTTGGGGGAGCTTTATTTTTCCATTATCAAGACAAGAAATCAGAAGGAATTCCAATTTTAAGAGAAATTATGACTAAAAAAAAACCCTTTAAATGCCCAGTATGAAATAACTATTGAGGTTTAGAAGGAAAAAAAAATATTGGGAGAGAGGTAATATAGTCTTTGAGCTAGGTGCAATAATTGTTGAATATAGAAAAAACAAAATGAGATATCCCATCTCTTATGAAGTTCATTTTGAAAAAAATGCAAACAAAACTTTTATATTTTCTTCTGGGAGCACTGAAGAAGCTTTTTCTGTTTTACTTATAATAGATTCTTTCCAACTCTCTTATAATATCAGTACCGTAGTCTCTGCTTTTTCCAATTAGTACTTAAATTCCTCTTTCCTCTTCTTTCGTGTGGGTTGTTTTTGAAAAATTAAGGTTCAGTCCACCTGTCAACTTTGTTTTCTTGCTTCTCTTCTAGCCATAATAGTACATACTTTAGCTCATCGAATTAACAATATTGCAGCTTTCAATTACAGTTCTTTTCAGTTTTTTGTTCTCTTCTGGATGTTAATATTCACCTTAGTGCCTTTCTTTGTGTGTGTATATATATATATATATATATATATATATATATATATATATATATATTTGCGTGTGTGTTCTTAGTGTGATTCATCTTGTTGAGTATATCTCTTGTGTGTGTGTGTGTGTGTGTGTGTGTGTGTGTGTGTGTGTGAACTTGGATTAAGTGACTTGGCCAGACTCACACAGCTAGTACGTGTTAAGGGTCTGAGGCCTCAAGTCTTGGACTCAAGTCTTCCTGACTCCAGGGTCAGTGCTCTATCCACTGTGTCACTTAGCTACTGATGATTATATCTCTTTTATTTTAATATTGGCATTTCTTTTATGAATATAATTATAGTTTCCTCTTCCCTCCATTTATCTTTTCTCTTAAGTTTATCAAACATTCTTTGATAGTAGATCTGTTATCCTTTACTCATTATTAAAATCTTAGAGGGTTTTTTCACATTGCTTTTGTGTTTCTGCGGTAAGAGGAAAATATGACATGTGAATGGTTAAAATGCTCTGTTGGTGTATTCCTACTGCTAGGAGAAAGTGAGGAAGTCTTCCATCATATTGGCTGAACTCCCTGAGGTAAATTTTTTGTAAGGAAATGGATGAGTCATTTAAAATGGTCAGGAATGCATGGGCTGCAATCTATATTATTGGTCTGAACTCCTCATTGGATGAGATTCTAAACTCATTTGAATACCTGAGAATTTTTTTGGCTGTTTACTATTTTTTAGATGATTCAAATGACAATGTTTCTCCATTTCTTCATTTATAAAATGGCAGGTTTGAACTAAAACATTTTTTCCGTAGCATTCTTTCACAATCCACTGAAACCTATGAACCTATTCTTATAATACATATATGTATAATTAATTATATATTATGAATAAATTCTATATTAATATATTATACTATATTTAATATACTTAATATATTATATATAAAATAAGCACATATATAATTTTGTTGCTGAATACTAAATTTCAATTACAGATTAGTGAAAATGAAGACATATATTTTCCATTCAATTTCACAGACCCCCCTGAAGTCTATCTATATACTTTGGGAGTGATTGATGTCAGTTTAACCCTCTCCCCCATTGGAAGATCTCTAATATCTTTTAAGCTCTAATAGTCTGTGATTTCAGTTATGATGTTTCATTTCACATACTAATGGTTTCATTTCACATACTAATTTTTGCTCTGAGTAAAGCAAAAAGACAAATCAATCAACAAGCATTTATTCAGCACTTACTATATGCCAGGCACTGGGAATATAGAATAGTAAATGAAACAATTTCTACATACAAGGAACTTATACAATAATGGGGGAAGGAATAAAAATTATTCGGATTATTCTGTATATTATGCATACATATGTGTATATATATATATATATATATATATATATATATACACACACACACTAAATAAAACAGGTATAACAAATACATACAAAATAAATGTAAGGTACCTTGAGAAGCAGGCACCAGCCATAGAGGAGATCAGGGAAAGCTTCACATAGGTGGTGGTACTTGGCCTTTCTCTTGGAGAAAGACAGGGATTCCATGAAGTGGAACTGAGTAGGGAATGCATTCCAGGCAGTTAGAACAGCCAGGGTAAAGACACAGTAATGGAAGATTAAGTGTCAGGCACAGAGCAGAGAGAAAGCCAGTCTGATTGTATGGTAGTGACAGGGGAAGGAGTAATGTCCAATGAGATAGGTTGTGAAGGGTTTCAAAAGTTAAAAAGAGGAGTTTATATTTGATTATACAGGCACTAGGTAGCCACTGAAGTTGAGTAAGGTATTATATGGTCATACTGGTATTTAAAGAAAATTACTTTTCCAGCAGTATGGAGGAGAGACAGGGAGAGATAATGTAGGAAGACCAACTAGAAGCCATTGAAGCAATCTAGACAAGACTTTGTTTTTGAAATATGATTCTATCTAGAGAATAAATGACTACATGTAGCCAAGATATTTGAAAATAACTGCAAAATTCAACTAGTCATTTAAAGATTTTGAAATATCTTTTGGATATTAGAAAAATCTAAACAATTGACTAAAATGTGTGGTTTTCATCAAAATTTTTGATAGCCTGTAGAGATCATTTGTTTCTTCATTGTTTCAATTTTATGTTGCTGCTAAAATAAGGGCTCAAGGCTCATATTGCTAGTGCTTTCACACCTGTAATTTATAAACATTGCATGTCTTCAACTTAGACAAGTAGAAATAAACATTAAAAGATGGTGAATACTCAGATGAACTTTTTACTTTTCTTGCCAGTTGGCTCTGAACTATGGAGCAGTTATTGCTATAGTAATTCACAAATTATCACGAGCCATCTTGATGCATATGAGTGGAATTGAGAAGATTTGTGGGTGCTTGGCAATTGTCCTCATGTCAAAGACATATGTCATCAGTCTTTGAGATAATGGTTCCTGACATTATTGGCGAGGCTTGTCCCTGAGGGTGGTCTACTCTTATTATGATTAAAATGTTAAGTATACAACTAAAGTGCATTTTTCATAGCAATATAGGGAGAGATGTTATCACTGACCCAGCTAGGTGTCAATTTCACTCAAGTCTTCTTCTGGCCCATCTGCAGGATTCTAGCATCCCAGAGTTGACATATGCTGAACACTTAAATATGATGATCTGGCTAGTCAGTGTCTGATTAGGTAAATAGTTATGTAGACAATTCATTTATTATGCACAATTTAGGGAAAAAATGCCTAATCCATCTTGGCTATCTTCAGTGTCAATAGAATACATTAGTCTATTTTAAGAACTGGAAAGGTCTTTTTGAAACTGGCTGATAAGTAGCTGTAGATTGAAAAGCTACCTTCCCATGAATTTTAATTAATTCATCAATACATAGTAATTGTACCCACACTGTTGTTATAGACAATAAAGAAATAAAACTTATGGCTGAGAAAATTGTATATATTGCTTACAAAGCCTAAGTAAATTCAAGGTTGTGAGGCTGTCCTTGCCATTCATTCATGTCCCTTTCATTATTTTTTGTTGTTGTTTTCACCTAGAATTTCCCCCAGTAACCTCAGACATTGCCTTCTAGTTAGATCTCCACAGGTGTAATTAAAAGAGTCACTATTTCTCATACAAACACTAGAGATAACAGTGCATTTTAGATTCATAAAAACTATTTTATACAGTGAAAAATGAATGATAACTCAAAGGACCAATAGCATGTAAAATGGTATACAGTCAATCCTCAACTTTCATAGGAGTAATGTTCCTAGAAATCAGTATGGAAGTCAGAAATGCAAATGTTGATATAGGTTCTCATAGGTTTAACTATGAGAAATAGGGGGTAGGTTCCTGTAACCATCAAAAACTGTGATCTTTCACTTTAAATACAATTCTTTATAACAAAAATTAATTCTGATAATATAAACTTTTCCTACCATAGTAACCATGAAATGATCCATAAAATGCAATACACAAAATAAAATTGGTAACATGCAAAACATTTTTTCTTGATAATTATTCTTTAGAATTCTGTGACCTTTTGTTCTAACAATCTCAAAAATTATTTATTTCAGACAACATTCACTTTTTATACACATAAAATCTCTAATACGATAAATATTGTAGAGCAAATACAATTCTCAAAACTAAAACATTTTTTAACCTGAATCTTACCTTCCACTGTGTCACACGGTAGGGTGAAGGCATTATACTGTATAGTGTACTGCTGTAAACCTCTCTACCTTGGCAGCCCTCTGACAATCAAGGCAGGGGTTACTGTTACTGCAGTTATTGTTGTCAAAAGATGAAAAGACTGGCTATGTCTCAACATCCCCTCCAACACTGTCCTTCAGGGCTGGGGAATGGTGTTGGAGATAGTGAAGGATGTGCTGATTGAAATAATTCATCACTGAAGTCTGCTTTATGTCCATTTGAGATCCTTGAGGGTCTCATATTATGGGAGAAGAGTAGAGATGAGCTAGTGTTTAACCTTGAGGCTGTTGTTAATGATGGGATCTGCAGCCTGGATGTCTCAAGCCAGTTGGTCAATTAGGCTGACAGTGGCTGCAGCCATGCTGCAGGGCATGCAGTTTATCTAACACTTTCATTTTCTCACTAAGCCACAACACTGACATTCTTGTGCTTACAGTCAGAAGGACTTGTACTATGCTTTGGGGGCTTACTTGAGACAGAAAACTTCATTTTTCTCTTTTATCTTCTTCATGAATGTGGCAGAGTTGAGGGAGAAGCAGAGCTCCATCTGTGGTATTATGGGTCTGTGGACTTTGGGAGGGCCCTGAAGCTTTTTCTTCCTGGATAGATGATGAAACCCTACTAATTCATCTTTTTCAGTCATTGCATATATGGACCTAAAGGATACAGTAAGCCCATGCAACCTTTAATGACGTACCATGAAGATGTCATGTAGACTGGATCTCTTCCCACCAGCCTCGCTCTATCTATGGCAACCATGTGCCCTCTTCCTCACCCCAAGTCCAAGTACATGAGTCTATATAAGGTGGGGTTAGGGGAAGGGAGATAATTAATTACAAAGCACAAAATATACATAGTGTAGAAACATTAAAGGCTGGGGTGGGAGGACTATTTAACAGAAAATAAGTCCCTCAGCTGTACAACCCCTCCCCCTTCCTCTAGTCTTTTCTCTGTTCCCATAAATGTGCATATTCCCTGGTGGGTAAGGGGGAGAAGATGTGCAATGAATGCACAGAAACTTTTATTCTATAACAGGGCCAACAAGACCAGTGAAGCACCTAGTAAGATATCAGTCACTCCATAAACTTGTGCACATTTGATTCTCATTTAGTGCCTCTCATTTTTTTCCTCTACAGCACATAATCTTGAATGTATAAGGTTGCTGGCATGAAAGTGAAAATGAGGTTACTAATAAAATCATGGGAATGACTGAAGTTGCTAAACTTAATGCTTGATTGACTCTCAGAATCCCCTCCCCCCCACAGAGAAAGACAAAGTCCTAAACAAATGCTCACAGGCATCAAGATTCAATGGAAAGAGAACTGGTTCTGCGATGGAGATTACTTGTATTCAAATCCTACCTCTGAAATTTACTGCTTTTATGACCTGGTGAAAGTCATTTAGACTCCTCAAGAATTAATTTCCTTATCCATAAAATGAAAGAGTTAGGTTGGATGACCTCTTAGCTTTTTTTTGGGGGGGGAGGGGGAAGGTAGGGCAATTAGGGTTAAGTGACTTGCCCAAGGTCACATGGCTAGTTTTTTGTGTTAAGTATATGAGGTCATATTTGAACTCAGTTCCTCCTCTCTTCAGGGCTGGTGTTCTATTCACTGCTCCACCTATCCACCCCTGACCTCTTACTTCTTTCCAACTCTAGATCAACTTTCCCCACCCCACCCCTTCTTAATAACATCTTCAAGTTCAAGGAAGAACTACCTTGACCAACCTCCTAGAGAGTTATTTTAAGATTAATTTTGAATCCATGTGCTAAATGAATCAGAGAGATAAGTGAGTAGATTTTGGACCAGCTAGGAGACTGTTGCAGTCATCTAGGTGGGAAGTTGTTTATACTTTGTGTTTTTTTTTAAAGCAATTGGGGTTAAGTAACTTGCTCAAGGTTACACGACCAATTATTTCTGGGTGTAGTGCTGAATATCTGAGCCCAGATTTGATCCAGGTCATCCCAACACTGGAGCAGGTGCTCTTACTCGCTGAGCCACCTGGCCGCCCCTACTTTGTGTTTGTTTTTGAAGACAACCAATGACATTTCTTTCTTGTTCTCTTATCATCTTGGAAAAGGAAGGAAGGGAGGGAAAAAACCCCCAAATAACAAGTATGCATTCCTAAGCCAAGCAAATTTCCACATTGCCTATATGCAAAAATGTATTTTCAATTTTGTATCTTGAATCTATCATCTCTCCATCCAGGGGAGGATCACAAGTCTCATCTTTAGTCCTTTTAAATAATGGTCTGCTATTGCATTTATCAGAATTTTTAATCTTTCAAAGTTGTTTTTCTTTACATGGCTATTTTTATTATAAAACAATAATTTTTATTTTAAACTTTATAATTTGTTCTCTTGGTTTTGCTCGCATCATTAATACTAGTCTTCCTAGTTTTCCCTAAAGTGATCCATTTTGTCATTTCCTAAGCTCCAATAGTATCCCATTACACTCATATACATTTTAATTTGTTTAGTCATTTCCCCATATAGGGAGGAAATATTCTTGTAAGTGGTATGCTAGTAACTATTTAACAATCAGCTTTCCAAAAAAAATGCATGACACATTTTAATTTTAATCTGATTTATTAACATTTTTCCATCATTCTTTTAAATCTAAACAATTTACAAAGCAACAAATCTAATTTTGCTTTAAATGTTTATCAATTTCTAAGATGTAAATTCTAACAGTGAAAATTTAATCATTGGCTCTCACAAAGTACTTCAATCTGGTTCCATCATACCTCTGGTGTTCTAGCTTGATGCTATTAAGAAAAGAATGGCATAAATGATTTTGTACATATTTATCCCTTTCCTTTTTCTTCATTTTCTTTGGATCATAGACTTAAAAGTGTTATTGCTCAGTTAAGAGGTCTATGTAAATATTTGAGTGACTTTTGGGGCATAGTTCTAAATTGCTCTCCAGAATGACTGAGCCAATTCACAACTCTCAAAAATCACTGGTTTTCTCAAGTTGAATATAGAAGATACTTTTTAAAAGCTGGGATTGAAATTGGAGTTAGTTATGGGCCAGTTATGAGTCTCAAATATTGTAAACTCCTCAAATATGACTTCAATCAATGTCATACAGGAATTTCCAAAAGCCAAATTTGACTTAACTTTTTAGATTAGAATCTCTCTTTAATTTTAAAGCTAACATCCATCCTCTGTGAAGGATCAAAGAAAATATAGTCTTACCATTTGGTAATGTAACGTTTTATTTCAAAGGGCTTAGACATGGAAAAATGTTAGCCAGAGTGACTCAATTGTACTCTTTAGTAAAAGAGGTCCTTTTTTGGTGATATTACCACCTTATAAAGTCTGCAATGCACATTACTGTCTCCTGCTCATTTGAGTTTGAGTGTATATAATCCAATGGAATTCTCTGTAACATTATGCAAAATGAAATAAGGTCAAAGAAGTTATATCTCACTTTATTTTTCTGATGGTCCTCAGCATAATTCCCAGCACCCCATCTTGCTACAACAAGGGTCATGTTAGGCTACTTATCCATGGAAAAGCAATGAGGAATTTCCCAAGCTGTAGCAAAGTATAAACAATTAAAAAAGAGATTATTCTTAGACTCATGAATGTAGTTTTGAAGATTAAGTGAGATAGTATATATGGAAGGACTTTGAAAAGCATAGTCCTAGAGCAGGCATTATAAATCCAAATCTGGAAATGGAATATGACTCCATTTTGCAGAGGAGGAAACCAAGAGTCAAGAGATTAGTCTGCCCAATTTCATTTTTTCATCTTAGACTACTTATTCAACTTTTGGCAAATTTATTAATTTTCCTTGATCTTCATTATTGTTCTCTTTCAGTGCCATATGAGATAGATGGAAATAAATAGAATAATAGATGTAAGAAATCTCAGATTTTATTAGAAAAAAAAGAAAAAGATAAATTACAGGAATGAATGGAAAGCCCATCTTTCCTTCACTTCATCATTTCATTCAGCATGTACCACAGTGCATGAGCATATTCAAATGAACATTTATTAAGCACTTACTATGTGATAGGCACTGTGCCAGGGACTGAGTATAAGAGGACCAAAAAACAGATTATCATAGAGTTCCTGAACTCTAGAAGCTTATATTTTTATAAGAAATGTGGTGGGGGTGAGAGGAAAGTTACAGCTTCTGCACAGATAAGTAAATACAGTGAAATAAAAAATAATTTTGATGGGGAGAAAACATTAACAACTGATGGACTTAGCAAAGGTAAGAGGTGGCACAAAGTTTTGATTTGAAAGATTTGACATTTTCAAGAAAAGGGGAGCAGATTGTGAGGTTGTACACTCCACTTATGAGGGGCTACCTATGCAAAGATACTAAGTAGGAGATGGAATATAGTATACAACCAACCAATATCCCATGACTATCACTAATACGATATAGTTCTTTCAGCTTTCCCTTATTACTTGCTTCTGTCTTGATTTGCTACCCCACTGACTCCCCACAAGACTTGTTAACAAACTCTGCTCTGGATCATAAAGCAGCAGGAGAGAGGAGAAATGCACTCCAAGGTGTCACCTGTCTAACAAATAGCAGGCAGAAGTTGATAGCTTAATTTTACCAAGGCTTCTAGCACTTCAGTACAGGCAGCAGGCATTTCACATTATGACTTCTATTGCACCCCAAACATACACTATATCTGTCATTCTTGAATCTGTAGCACTAATGGACAGCTGTGTTTCCTCGTCTGGTGTGTTTCTACTATGAGGACTTTGTTATAGTTTGGGTTGATAGGGATTCTCTCCCCAGGGCTGTGCAGTATCTGATTGCTCTACATCACAGAGATCCCCTAAGCCTGAGCTGATTGCTGGTATAGCAGTCATTGGTGTGCTGCTCTGGGTGAAAACTACAGGAGATCATTTCATATATTATAAGTTTAGATGTTTTCTTATTCCATGCCTCCTGCTACACCATCTGGTAAACATACATCACTTTCCACTGAGACATCACCTTGGGGCTGTTATGATTTGTTGTATTTCTCACCTTCCTCCCCAACCCCCATCTGCCCTCACACCCATTAGGTATCATTGATTACCATAGGGCATCCAAGCTGATTTATTCCTTAACATATTTTAGTTGCCTGGCATTTAAGATAAAACTGAAAATTTTAGTTGATAGTTGAAAGTATTTGAAGCACAAATGGATTCCCTCTCAAGTACATTGTGAATGTTAACCAAAGTCACTTCTGCTTCTAAATATCCTGATATTTGCTCTTCAGTGAGGACAGGAGAGATAGGATGAATGGTGGTAGCTTTTCATTCCCTGAATTAAAGCAAGAAGCAATGGACGTATACTTTGGTTTGAATCTTACATAAATCTAGAGCTAGAAGAAACCTGAGAAGTCATTTAGTCCAATCCCTTCATTTTATCAATAAGGAAACTGAGGGTCAGAGAAGACTGAGTGATTTGTCCAAGGTTACACAAGTAGACACCATTAGAATCATGCTTTGAACTCAAGTCTACTGATTATAAAATCAATGTTCTGTCCACTGAATTAAACTGCTCCATCAACTATTTCTTTTGTGACCATAGATGTATCATCTATCCTCTGTGTGCAAAATTGGGATAAGATTAGCTTGTATCACATAGATTTAGAACTGGAGTCATCTCATTTTATAACAGTTTTCAAATGAGATAATGTATGTAAAGTGCTTTGCAAACAATAAGGTGCTGTAACTATCAGCTATGATTATTCTCATCCCATCTCTTCATTCTCAACAAACCCTATTTTGACATTTTAGACTAACTTTACAAGAGGAGATCCAGGGAGCTCTGGGAGTCCCTGAGATTTTTCATGGGCTCCATGAAGTTATAACTATTTTCACAATATACTAAAACATTTTTATTTTAATGGTAAACACCTCAAATAAATTTGGGAGTAGCAGAGGCAACAAAAGATCAAGGTGAAACATTTTTCTGTCCTAAGAACACTTAGGAGGTTGGCAGAAAAAGTTTGTGACGTTAGGATGAAAGCCTGTCCAGAGCTCATACATATGGTGTCAGCAACAGTGGCCCCAGCAGGAGAGGCAGCTTTGAGAATTCGCTGTCCAGAGATGGTAGAGGGGTCAGAAAGAGATTACATGGGATTCTTTGCTGGCACTGGGTATAGCTGTTGCTCACTGGTAACTCTGGCTCACAGTCCTAGGACAGACAGAAACACTGGAGGTTGGTCACAAGGAAGCAGAAGCTCTTGTCACAGTTCCAAGTCAGAATGAATGTTACAATGGTAGCCATGGCTACAGGGAACAGGGGTCCTTGCTCAGTAAAAAGCCCAGAGCAGGAGAGCAGTGATCACATTTCTCCCCACATCACACCACCTTGGATGCACTGAAAATTTGCAGTCCCTCAGCACTAGCTCTGAAAACAGCAGAATGAAAAAGCCTGAAACTTGAGACAGTACCTCCCAGGTGAACAGAGTCCAATTTTAAAATAAAATTCAAAATTAAGAAATATACTGGGAAGAAATGAACAAACAACAACAAAGAATTTGACCACAAAAAACTACTATGATAATAGAGAAGACCAACATATAAACTTAGAAGAAGATAATAATGCAAAAATAGCTAAAAATCCTCAAAAATAATGCTGTTTAGACATAAGTCCAACAAGAATTCCTGGAAGTTAAAGAAAATGATTAGTGATAGAGGAAAAATTGAGAAAAAAATAAGAGCTATGCAAGAAAATTACGAAACAAGAATTAGCAGATTGGCCAAAAGAAGCACAAAATAATACTGAAGAAAATGATCCCTTAAATATATTGGGATAATGATAAGAGAGGCACAAAATTCACTGAGGAAAATAACTTGAAAAAAAAATAGAATTGACCAGATTGGGCAGGGGTAGGGGAAAGATTAAAATTTACATGGAGAAAACAATTTCTTCAAAATTAAAATTGGTCAAATGAAAGCTAATGACTCACAAGACACCAAGAAGCAATAAGATCAAAAATAGAAGAAAAATGGAAGAAAGTGTATAATAACAATTTTTTTTTAAAAAGACTGACCTGGAAAATAGTTCACAAAGATATAATTTAAGAATTATTGTACCACCTGAAAGCCATGAGCAAAGAAAGAGCCTAGATATCATATTTCAAGAAGTTATCAATGAAAACTACCCATAATATCTTAGATCCATAGGGTAAAATACATATTGAATGGATCCACCAATAGTTTCCTGAAAGAAATCCCAAAATGAAAACTCCTAAGAATATTATAGCCCAATTCCAAAGCTCTCAGGTTGAAGAGAAAATACTTTAAACAGCCATAAACAAACAATTCAAATATTGTTGAGCCATAGTCAGTATGACACAAGATTTAGTGGCTTCTACATTAAAGGAGTGGAAGGCTTGAAATATACTGGAAGGCAAAGGACCTAGGATTACAATGAAGAATAAACTACCCTGTAAAACTGAGTAAAATCCTCAGGAGGAAAATGTTATCTTTAAGGAAATAGAGGACTTTCAAGAATTCCTGGTGAAAAAAAGGAGAGCTGAAGATAATATTTGACATTGAAATGCAAGAGAAACATAAAAAAGTAAACATGAAAGTAATCATAAGGGTATCAATAAAATTAAACAGTTAACATTCTTATTTGGGAAGTTAATACATGGATCTCCTAAGAATGTTATGATTATTAAGGCAGTTAAAAGGAATTTACATAGAACACATGGATATGAGTTGATTATGTGGAAAGGATCTCCCCCCAAAAATGAAAGGGTGAGAAAGAGGCACTGAATGAAGGGGAAAGGAATAATTTGTATGAGGAAAATTAAGTTTTATACTGTAAAGGGAAATCAGAGGGTGGTGGGCAATGCTTGAATATCATTCTTATCAGAATTGGTTCAAAGAGGGAAACATACACACAGAGTTGTGCATAAAAATTTAATTCAACCAATATAGCGGGAGGGAAGAAGAGAAATGGGGGATGGCAAAAAGGAGGTGTAATGGTAATGGAATTTAAAGATCTCCTTGTGTTGGCTTGGGTTTCAGGTTAATTGTTAAGATCCAGAGATTGTGAATCCCACAAATGGGATGGACTTGTTGACATGAAGAGAGGGGCTGAACAGGAAGGGGCTGGTGCCATGTATAGGGAGAGGCTCAAGCTGAGAGAGATCAAAAGAACTTTTTGGGAGCAGCATCATGGAGAGAGAGAGAGAGAGAGAGAGAGAGAGAGAGAGAGAGAGAGAGAGAGAGAGAGAGAGAGAGAGAATTGCTGGGGGTCTGAGTTGCTGAAAGAGAGAGAGAACTGCCAGCTGAAGCCACCCAGACTGCTGAAGACCAGTTGGATCTGCCCAGGACTTTTGAGAACTGCCTCCCAAAGCTGCCAAAAACTGAAGAGGCATGGCTGTGGCACTAGTATTTTGTCTGTCTTTTTTGATGTTACTTTATCAGATTTGTTTGTTGATAGAGGTCTCAGAACTTGTTGTGCCTTGGATGATTTCACAGACAGAAGGTGAATTGAAGAGGATGCTGGCAATGTACATAAATTTTGTTGTGTCTTTGTTAAACTTTGTCTTCCCAGGAGCAGAAACTGCTGAGAACTTGCCTTGGGTCAAGGTGAAGAAAAGACCTCTCCTTCGGTATTGAAAGCTGTGATGATATAGTAACCTAGTTGTGACCTAGAGGTGGATGGTCTTTCTGCTTTCCACTGCGCCTTGAGAGGGTCCTTGGTGTTAACTGATGATGTTATAATTCATTTGTGATCCAGTGGTGGAAAATGGTTAACCTTCATGCCTGACCAAATGAATGTACTTTGTTTATGATTGGAAACTAATCTCCACTTTGAAGAGAGACTTTGTGATTAACTAAATGAATGTACTATCCAGGGGTAGAATACTTTGAGATTGAATTTAGTACTTAACTAAATGATTGAGTTACACATAGTGAATGCTGTATTTTGATTTTCTGTGAATGTTTTGCCTTAATTTGTCACTGAATAAATGGAGTTTGCTGTGCTTGTAATCTGAACCTTGGAAGCTGCTCTTGCTTGCCATTACTGCAAGACATATTAAGAGACACAGTGATTAGAAGCAAAATAGACTTTTAAGGAATGGTAGTATAAAAAGAAAGAGAAAAGAAGAAACAGAAGAAAATGGGATAGAAGGAAGTTAGTGATCATAACTGTGAATTGGGATGAGTTCACATCAAAAGTAGAGACAGTAGAATGGATTAGAAACCAGGCTCCTATAATATGTTGTTTATAAGAGACACACTTGAAACAGAAAGACACATAGAAAATTAAAATAAAGGACTGTGGCAGAATATAATATATTCAAGCTGAAGTAAAAAAGGCAGTAAGTAAAAACAAAATCATGATCTCAGACAAAACAAAAGCAAAAATAGACCTAATTAAAAGGGTTAATCAGGAAAACTATATTGTTCTAAAAGGTACCATGGACAATGAATAACATAAAAAAATTAAAGCAAGTTTCTCTGATAAAGGTCTCATTTCTCAATTATATACTTAATATAGAACTTGGTCAAATATTTAAAAAATAAATGTCATTGACAAATTGATAAGTGGACAAAGGATATAAACAGGCAGTTTTTAGGAGAAGAAAGAAGATCTATCTATAGACATATAAAATAGTCTAACTCACACTTTATTAGAGTAAAGCAAATTAATACAACTTTGAGGTACAACACCACACCCATAAAAATGACAAATGCTAGCAGGAGTGAGGGGAAAATAGGTAGACCAATGAACTGGCCTAACCATTCTGGAGGAAAATTTGGAATTAGACCCAAGGACTATGAAACTGTGACCTTTTGTCTAGCAATATTTTACTAGGTCCAAATCCCAGATAGATCAAAGAAAAAGGAAAAGGACCTGTATATACAAAAATATTTCTAGTTGCTCTTTATGTGATAACAAAGAAGTGGACATCAAGGGGAGGCTCATGAATTAAGAAATGGCTGAATAAGTGGTGGTATATGATTGAGATGATGCACTATTGTACTGTGTGAAGTGATGAGAGGGATGGTTTTAGAAAAAAAGCAAACATGACAAGACCTCTATACATGGATATAAAATTAAATGAGAAATTACTGGGAGATCATTGTGTACATTGTGTACAATGCTGTAATGATGACCAACTGTGAAAGACTTGTTTATTCTGATCACCACAATGATCCAAGACAATTCCAAAGGAGGCATGATGAAAAAAATGCTATCCACCTTCAGAGAGAGAGAACTGATGAACTCTGAGTACAAACTGAAGCATAATTTTCTCATTTTATTTTTCTTGCTTCTTTTTGAAATATGGCTAATGTGGAAATATATTTTGCATGATTTAACATGTATAGTTTATACTATGTTGCTTGACTTCTCAGTGGGCATAGGAGGATGTGGGAGGGAGAGAGAGTATTTGGAACTCTAAATTTAAAAAGAAAGGAATGCTAAAAATAAATAAAAGTTTAAAACTGAGGTGGGGGAGAATGTAAAAGTGTCTAGAGATCAAAAATTTTCAGAACCACTAGTTTATGCTTTTTTTCATTTGGAAAGTGGGGATAATATTGATGCTCTCTCAAAAAGTGAGGATCAATTAGTAATATATGAAAAAAAAATTTATGGCCATAAAGATAGAGCCTGATGAAAGTTACAATAACATGGGCAGCTAGGTGGTATAGTGTAGACATTACTGAGTTTCACATTAGAAAGATCTGAGTTTGAATCCAGCCTCAGACACTAGTGTACATTTCTGGGTAAATTGCTACTCTATCAGGTTTTGTAAAAAATCTACCTCACAGTATTGTGATTATCAGATAAGATAATATTTGAAAAACACCTACTAAATATCAAAGTGCTATATAAATGCTAGCTATGATTATTATATAATCTTTGAAAAAATAGAGGTAACTATGACTCAGTCAGTCTTTGTTTATGTCTTTTTTGGCTGTTATTATTCTTTATAATTTGTTATCATTATTCTTTAAAATAACAAGTTTGATCCCTGAACTTGCTACATTCTGTGTTAACCTCCCTGACCCATACTCAGTAGTCTTTTCTGACAATTTTTCCATGGCTCCTTGATCCTATGTGAGTTGTCATTTTCCCCCAATAAAATATAGATCTTCACTCTTAGATTCAAGGCTTTCCATCTGTAGGTATCATGGCCCATCTTGTAGACTTTGCTTCTCAAGTCATTCCTAAAAGAGCTTTATCCTTTTATTTTCTGCACCCTCTAAAACTTCTTTTAGGGTACATCATTGCCTACCCACAACCTCTATTGCTTCCTTCACACAAGCAATTTTTGAAATTCTATGTTCTCTTGAATATTTTCCTTAATAGAACATTAAATTTAAATAAAGAAACAATAAAGAAAGAAAGAAGAAAGCTTTCACTGACCTCAATTCTTCTTCATGGGATGAGAATCTTCTTCATTAACCATCACTAAATGAATCCATTTAACTTACTACCATTGTATGCCCAGGGTGAACTATGAAGAAATGGACTGCTATAAAGCTGTTAGATTTCTTACATCATAATAGACCATAGTGCTGGGGAGAAGCAAAAAAGAAAGACAACCATAGTATATGGAGGATGTATGCATTTTGATATAGAAATTGTGTAACTGGACCATACCACTTGAAAAGGGAGCATGGCCTTATTCATCCATCCACATTCATTATAGGTTCCCCATTTTGTAGAGAGGGAGGGGAGGAGTAATGTGAAGCTGTTTGCCATACAGGTATGATGAAGCAGATGCACTATATTGCTTAGAAAGGACCAATAATTCCTTCTATAATAACCCCCAAAATGGTTATCCAACCTTTTCTTAAAGACCTCCAATGGGAAGAAAAATGTACATTCTGTTTCACTCCAATTGGTAGGATGTTTTTTTTCATCTTACATTAAGTCAAAATCTTTCTCCCCATAACTTCTACCTAGTTTGGTTACTAAGGAGAGTTGAGGAGGAAGAACATGGTAGGGAACTAGTGCAAAGACATGTCTACATTTTATCTTCTCTAGGGTAAATTTCCACAGTTCTTTGAACTAATTTCTACTGATTTGGGAGTTTCTTCAATGCTGTCATTGTTCCTAAACCCTGCTCTGGACACATTAGAGCTTTTCCTTATTTTTAGCAAAATGTTGTGTCCAGAGCAGAATAGAAAATTCTAGATAGAGGTGGCCTAATCAGTATGGAGAATGGCAAGACTGATCTCTCCATTCTAAGCACTGTCTTATGATGTAACCTAGGATATGATTAGCTTTTTTGACTGACACCACACTGGTGCATTAAGTTTGAAGTACCTTAATGCCTACCTCAATATTTTCTGTAGGAACTATCATCTAGCCATACCTCCTGTGTCTATGAACTTAAATTTTGGAACCCAAGTGATGAATATTGTATTTTCCTAAGAACAAGAACTTTTCCAAAGCATAATGGATGGGGGCAGCTACATGGCACAGTTAATAGAGCACTGGCCCTGGAGTAAGGAGTACCTGAGTTCAAATCTAGCCTCAGACACTTAACACAAAAACTAGCCATGTGGACCTTGGGCAAGTCACTTAACCCCAATTGCCCTAAAAAAAACAAAACAAAAAAACAAAGCATAATAGACTAAGTAGAAATTTGGTAATAATTCTTACAGTCTCAGATTTCCAAAATGGTATTTATCTTCAATTATTGGAATGGCTATCACATAGAAAAGAGATTCTAATTGCCTTGAAACAATTCCTCTAAACTGGGGGAGGAGAAGAGCAAATTGATGGTAGAAAAAAATTTCTAAACAATTCAAAATAGAAATGGCTATGATTCAGGTTGTAGTGTGTTCTCCATCACCACAGGTCATCAAGCAGAAGATACTGCTTGGGTATATTGTAGAGGGCATCCTTTTCAAGTCTGGGCTGAATCAGGTGGTCATCGAGATATCAGTACTGACATATAATTCTAAGATACATCATAATTGAATGTACATTATTCAATTAGTTACATAATCCTAACCTACTGAGAATTTTTGGGGTCTGAACTATCTCATGCAATGTATTGGTTCCATGGCATCTTTAGTTTTAACAAACATGTCATTTTTGCATTAATCCAAATCTAATAAAAATGTTGAACAATGCAGGACCAAACATAGATAGATCACTGGGGTACTTCAACACAACAGATTTCTCCTGAATTGGATATAATCTCTTAACAGTTACTTTGGGTTAGTCATTCAACAAGTTCAAAATGTACATAATGGCTACTTACCCATGTCTCTTCCTCTCATTCAGAAGTGTAAAATGAGGCTAAATCAAATATTGTGCTGAAATGTATGTCTGTCTATAACATTCCTTTTCATGCACCTGTCTAGTAACCCTATCAAAAGGAAATGAGATAAGTCCAGCATGTTCTGTTCCCAAAGCCATACTAGCTTTTAAAGATTATTGCTTCCCTAGATTCTCAAAAAATAACCCCTTAATAATGGAGCTAAAATTTTGCCAAGTACAGAAATCAACCTCATTGGTCTAGAGTTGGCAGACTCTACTCCCCTATTTTTGAAAATTGGGACATCATTTTCTCCAGTTTTCTCCCACTCTCCAGTATCTTAGATATATCAAGGATTACAGACCACAGAACAGCAATCATATCTGTCATTTCTCTCAGTACTCTGGCATACAGTTCATCTATGCTTGATGAGTTTCTTTTTCCTACTATTTACTTTTGTTGTATATTTCAGTCTAGTGATCATTCTGCTTAAAGGAGGAAACAGGAAAATTACAATTGTGAAACTCTACCTTCTTGTTGTTGTCCATTATTGCCACCATACATTTGGGGCTAAATAGGACTGAAGATGTAAATGTGGTCTGCAATTGTTATGGGAATGGGAATTTAAGATCTTCCCTGCCCCTATGTCATTTGATAGGCTTAAGTGACTCTAAGAACCTTCCCCGATTTGAAAATATACTCTGCCCCCTAAAAGGCTGAATGTGATCACCTGTAGCCTGTGGCAGGAGGCTTGTTTTTCAGGAATGCCCACGCCTTGGTACTTTGTGATTGGGCAGTGGGTCAAGAGGGTTGTGACATTCTCTGATCCAGGAGAAGGCTATATATATATATATATCTTAATGTGAGGCTTTGATTTGGGGCGCACTTTGAGAAGAGTTATGTGATTTGAGCAAATGAGATTCTGGGCAGCTATTGATCCCCCTGGCTTTGAAAAACCAGATGCTGATGCTTCCCTCTCTGGTAACTGACTAGGTATGGATGTAATGGTCAGACAGTTGGAAGCCTGTCTGCTGATATTTCTCTGTATTCGTTGTCTGCTTGTAACTCATTTGTATTCTCTGAAGTTCGGGTGCCGACCTTTTACCCCTGAGCTAGGTAAATGACATATGTTTGATTTAAAGCAAGATTGTTAACCCATTTTCAGTTGCTTTCCTTTAGAAAAACATATCTAGGAACCTGTGTTGGCAGTCATCCTGGATATGCTAGGGTGCTTACTACTACAGCGATCAGTATTATTGCTCTCCAGAACCTTCTATCATCTCTGGATGTTAGGATCTCTGCTACATGTTTGAGTGTGTCAGATTTCTTGGTAACTATACTGCCTGGCATAGGTCTGGCTAGAAAGATTGTTGTTTTTGTGCTTGTTCTTCATTTTTGAAGAGGACCATGATGACAGGGAAAAGACGATATGCCTAATTTGAGTGATGGAGGGCTGTGCAAGTCACGACAACCTCACTTTGTCCTCCAGAGTCATCTGGGGCCCAGTTGTTGAGGTTTAGGGGTACTCAAGACACCAAAATATAAACATGCCAGGTCCTGCTCAATCAATTTGATTTGAGCCTTCTCTCTGTCAAAGTAAAGCAAAGATTTGCCATAATGGGTAGACTCTTAAAGAGCCTAAATATTTGTGATGCTTGTATTGAACAAGTGGGCCAGAATAATCTGACACAGAGGGAGTCTGTGCTAGATTAATCTCAGCACCTTCATGGAGGCAAGATGGATCTTACGTACAGAAAGACTATAAGAGGGATCTAGGGGTGGTCTAGAGGAGGGATTTGGGGAGGTTTTTGAGGAGGAGTTAGAGGGAGGATCTTGAGGGGACTGGGATCAGACTCCAGGAATGATATTAAGGATAGGAAATAGCTGAAGGCTACCCTGGAAATGACAGACACTGGAGGGCTAAGCTAGTTTAAGGGTAACAGATATTTTAAGGGTCTAGATATTTTGATAGGATCAGAGTTGGGAAGTAGTTGGACAATGGAGTACTAGGCTAGGTTAAGAGTAACAGATTTAGGCCTAGCAAAACTGAAAGGCTTATGGCCTCAGGGAAATGCCTCATCAAGTGGGAAGATTCAAGATCTCCAGAGCTAAACCCCATCACAGATATTCATCAAGATGATTAGAAGTGACCCAGAATGCAGTGGTAAACCTTGTTTTTATTTAAGCTAAGATCTTTCCTCACTTTGACTGAGGAAACACTTATGCCTTGATTAGAGCTGTTTAAGAAGTGAGTCAAGGGATGGCCCCTTTAATTAAAAAAAAATCAAACTGGGAGGGGAAGATCCTCAAGGTTGCTGGTCAAAAGAGAAATAGTTATTATTGATATTCACTCTGAGCCAGGAGGGCCCAAAATATAGGCATTAAGTGGTGCTTGGGCAGGGACCTATTGTGGTCCAATCTTTGAGTTCCAGAGTGAAATGGGTTTAAGGTCTGCTTTTTGAGAAAAGGGGAAGGAAGGAAGGAAGCAAAGGAAGGAAGGATGGAAGGAAGGAAGGAAGGAAGGAAGGAAGGAAGGAAGGAAGGAAGGAAGGAAGGAAGGAAGGAAGAAAGGAAGAATGTGTTTTGGGGAGGCTAGGTGGTGGATTGAATAGAGCACCGGCCCTGGAGTCAGAAGGACTTGAGTTCAAATCTGGCCTCAGACACTTAACACAAAAAAACTAGCTGTGTGACCTTGGGCAAGTCACTTAACCCCTATTGCCCTACCTTCACCTTCCAAAAATAAAAAAGAAAGAAAAAGAGAAGAGGGAGGGAGAGAGGAAGGTAGGAAGGAAGGAAGGAAGGAAGGAAGGAAGGAAGGAAGGAAGGAAGGAAGGAAGGAAGGAAGGAAGGAAGCTAGCCAGTAAACCCCAAGCTAACTGGGAAGCTTCTAGTCCTCAAAATTTACCTACCTTTGGAGAGGAGAGGGGGAGGGAGAAGGAGAGGATGAGCTGAGCTACCCAACTGGTTGGGTCCCCATTCAGTTAGCTTGGATTACTCTCAGGGTGTTGGTCCTTTGTTTCTGAAGAGGACCATGACATCAGGGAAATGATGATAGAACTTGCAGCTGACTTTGATTTGAGTGAAGGAGGGCTGTGCAAGGTGACCAGTGTCACTTGCTCTTCCAAAGCACTCAGCTAGAAAGAAGAATGCTAATGGAAAGACTAGGCATTAGGCAAAAAATCAGGCAAATCATTATTATTAAATAATCACCTAAGGGGCAGTCACTGTGCTAAGTGCTAGGGATATAAGGAAAGGTAAAAGACAATCTTTGCTGTCTGGGAGCTCACAGTCTAATAGGAGAGACCATATGCAAATGACTATGTATGAATAAGCTGTATTACAGGACAGATAGGAAATAATCATACAATTATGGGGGATAAGAGGGTTTGAGAAAGGCCTCCTACAGAAAGTAAGATTTGAGCTGAGATGCCAGAGAAACCAGTAGGTAGACATAAGGACAGAGAATATGCTCCAGGCATAGAAAGTAGCTAGCAAAAATGTCCAGAATCCAGAGATGGAGTGTCTTGTGCAATGAATAGCTAAGGAGGCCAGTGTCAATAGAACACAATGTGCTTGATGGTAGAGAATAAGGTGTAAGAAGACTGGAAAGGTAAGCTGGGGGCAAAATGCTTCCCCTCGTGTCTGACAAGGAGCTTATATACCATCCTTTATAGTAAAGAGAGAATGGAAATCAAACTTAGTCCTTATTTTCAGAACATACATTCATTGAGTTGGCAGGTTCTTTTTTAGGTTCCACTACAATTATAGGCTTCCCAGGGGTGGGGAACCTACAGCCTCAAGACCACATATGACCTTCTAGGTCCTCAAATGTGACCTTTTGACTAAATCCAAACTTCACAGAACAAATCCTCTTAATAAAAGGATTTCTTGTGTAAAACTTAGATTCAGTCAAAAGGCCATATTCAAGAACCTAGAGGGACACATATGGCACCTTGGCTGCAGGTTTTTCACCCCTGGTATACTATGCACCACATAGGGATAGAGGTGGGTGGGGAGAAGAGATTTTTGGTGTTAAGCAGGTCCCTAACCCTCAGGTAGCTTACAGTTTAGTTAGAGAGAACTGTGAGATAAAACCTGAAAGACATGATTTATTTGATAACAATGATCCTTTAAGAACTATATTTGTATCTCATAGCCAAAAGAGAGCCACTGGATGTATTTGAACTGGAGAGTAATAATAGACCTGTACAATAGGAAGGTTATTTTGGTAGCACTTGAAAGAATTGATCAAGAAGGGCAGAGATTAGAAACAGGAATAGCATCTACCAGGAAGATATTTGCACAATGATCTAAGCAACAGGTAACATGATAACGAACTAGGATTTCCAGAGTGAAAATGTATAAATATCCTTAACAGATATTTCCGGGGTAAAATCTATAGAACATTGCAAGTGATTGAATATGGAGAGTAGGAGGGAAGAGAACTTCTGAGGTTTTGAGCTGTGTTGATTCTGATGATTCTGTCACTATCAACTGAAATAACAAATATAGGGAGAGAGATGAGTTTGGGAAGTTAGGTAATGAGTTTTATTTTTTAGACATTGAACTCAAGGTTCCTAATAGTCAGTTGGGAATGTGGTACTAGACATCAGGGGGAAAGTGAGAGATACAGATTTGGGGGTCATTTAATACAAAAGTGAAAATTTAATTTGTGGGAATGGAGGATATCACTATGGAAGAGAATGTTGAAATATGAAAAGAAAAAAAGTCTGAGAATGAGCACATTTCATTGGAAAAGGCAAAACATTCCTTAAAGGTAGGAAGAAACCTCAGAGAAAGTGGTGACATGGAAGGGAGGGAGGGAGAGATTCCAAAAGGAGGGGTGATCAACACTTTGAAATTTTACCAGAAGAGGTCAAACTTGAGCAGCTGCAGGAAAGAAATTCAATATAATTGGATCCAAAATGATGCACCTTGGATAAAAACACAGAAGCAAGAGAGTCCCCCAAAAGAGGAACAGTAACACCTTCTCTGTTTCAGCTGGGTCTGACTGCCTTTCTTGTTTTGCTGATGACTATAGTTGAATTATTAAGGGGAAAATCAAATAGGTCAACAGGAAAGGTATGAGTAGAATCAGAATGTCTTTGATCAGCTAACATTTTTAGTTACTGTTACCTATGTAGACAAAGCAAAAAAAAAAGATGCAGGAGGGGTTCTAGGAGTTCAGAGTTCTCTTCCCCACCAGTCCATATCTTCCCTTCTAGGCATGAGCACTTCCTTTCTCACCTGACTATAGATAGACTATCTCATGGGCAGAATAGATAGCATTCCCCCTCAGTCCCTTGGTTGCCTACCTCAACTAAGAAATATTTATGACCATCTGTTGGTTTTTACCAGAATTTCCCTTCTTTACTTGTGGGCTCAACTACTTCTGAAACCCTGGTTTGCACCAGGGAAATAATGTTTGGTTCATTAACCAGACTATCAGGAAATGGCTGTCAGGATCAATGTATCCAAACTGGTATCAGCCCTACACTGACTGATGAGACAGGCAGACTAGGTCATTCAACCTCCAGCTAGATATGAGTTGGGGAGGAAAAAGTGAATCTGGATGTATAGCAGTTATTCACTACTAGTTTTAGCCTAATGTCTCCCTTTCCTCCTACCCTGATGGGTCAGTTAACATCTGAGCTAGTAGAAACTCATCCTTGTAGGAGACAGAGATTTTCAAAGACTAGACTGCCCAGACCTCCTTGTATATCCACCCAGAAAAGGATTGCCTATTGTCGTTGGAATGGAAGGCTGGTTTCAAATATCCATTCATTGTTCTACAATGCTTATTGCTTAGTGGTGGTATGAGGTGTGCAAGACCCATCTAACATTTTGATTTCAGACCCACTGTTGAGTAAAGGTTATGGTAAATGGAGTTCCATTACAGCTGGAAATATAATCAAGGCAAAAGTCATTTTAAAGGGTCTTGTGAATAGCTTTTGTGTCAGGATGAGTGACAGATGTAACCACTCCCTATACTGTAAAGTTGTCTACTGCTTTCCACATATACAATAGGCCAGCTGCCATGGATGGCAGACTATGTAGTAGACTTTGCCAAGATCTAGACAGTTATCTAGGGGAGCCTTTCATGGAGGTCTCGTTTTATGTAGTGATGGAGTGGGCAGGAAATGAAATCAGCCCTCATTTCCTTGACTTCTTCCTAGATAGGGTGGGGACCTTACTAGTGGGCCCAGTTTTTACTAGTGTACTTATTTCCATGGCTAGTTCAGGCACTCATGTCACTTAGGTAATTTTTTGAGAGTATGATTGATATTCTATGGGATTCAGTATGATTTCCTCAAAGAAGGGTGCCCTTCAGCAGGCAAGCAGATTCATTTGTGACATATAGTTGTCAGTTCTTTTTTTTTTATTTTCTATTTTTTTTGCTGCTATATGGGCCCAGTGGGATGCCTCTTCATGATCTTCCAAATATTTTTCTGCCATTGAACAGACCAAAAAGGTTATTGACCAAAACTCATGAATTGATATAAATGAATATCTCCTTGTGAGTGCTCAATTCAAGGGTGAGGAACATCAGTTGTTGCTTTGTTCTCTGGTCTCACTAGTCATTGCTATGAGTGGTATGAACCTCACCTTGAAGCACTTTCATGGTTATTGTACTCCTTATAACTTGTCCTTTTAGGATGATCTTTATATTTTGTCTATTTAGCTGTTCTAATAGTGGCAATTAGGACAGTGGTCATTGCCATTTCAGTTGTTTCCACTACAATAATATTGTGTCAATATATAGAACTATAATATCAGAATTGAGTTTGAGTTTGGTCACTGTCCAACCTGCACACTGCTGGCAAATGTAAAATGTATTTAATATTTCATATTTAATATAATCGTATTTAATAAAATATTTTATACATAATATATAATATAATTAATTAATATATCTTCGGGGCAGGACAACAGTAATGTACTGACTGAATCCTCTGCCAATTAGAAACAAACTGGGATTGGTTCTCCTCTCTCAGGGGAATAGAAAAGAAGGCATTGGCCAGTTTACCACAGTATACTATTCACCAAGTAGCTACCAAAGTTTCAATGCAAGTTACTATGTCCGACATAGTGAGGTCCACCATTTTCACGTCTTGGTTTAGCCCCTGATAGTCTCCAGTTAGTTGCCAAGTAACATTGGTCTTTCTCACTGGCCACACCAGGCTATTGAACTAAGAGATAAATCTGGAGTATTACTCAAATGTCTAATGGATTTTGGATTAAGGCAATGTTCTTCCTCTCTCTTTTCCTGGAATCCTTTATTGCTTAAGCTGGACCACCTTGGTTGCGAGAAAGCAGGGGGTGGATGATAAGTCGTTTCCTACCACACAGTTATTGAGAACAGCCAATCAATCACTGTGAACTATGGTGATCTACATGCCCAGGGAAGCAACTCAGCAAGACTCAGACTATGATACATTATTCAGTGAGGATTGCCAGTACAATCTATGTTATTGGCTGGGATAGTCCCACTACAATGTGCTTCTGACTTTCTGGACATGAACACCATGTCTTACCTGTAGTTTCACCTTGAAACACCCATCATCCCCTGTGACTTTCTCAGCTTGGAACATTCCTCTGTCATGCTGGTCCCTTCCTCCCATTGGAAAATTAATCTGGAGCCTCTATTTTGAGGACAGGCATATCTTTCATTTTCTCTCTCAGCTGTGTTAATTTTTCAGATTTAAACAATATATGCCAAGTACTTACAACTCCCCACCCCCATCCTCACCCTCATGTCACCTTCTCTAAACCCCCTTTTGTGTTGTAGTCTACCCCTTTAGATTATAAACTCCTTAAGGATAGAAGTAGTCTTTCTTTTTTACTTGCATTTCAGGAAGTCAATAAGCATTTATATTGAGCAACTGCTAACTACCAGGCACTATGCTAAGCACTATAGTCCTATCCGAAGTAATGCTTAATAAATGTTTGTGACCACAGGAGAAACTTACAAAGGTAAAATTAGTTGAACAATTGGAAAGGGCTAAATGATGGTGTAGTGCTATCAATATGAAAGTGGAAGAAGTAAGTGTCTCTGCAAAATCTTAATGTCTTTAAAGGGAATTTTTTTGGAGGTCAATTGGGGTTAAATGACTTGACCAAGGTCACACTGCTAATTTGTGTGTGTGTTAAGTGTCTGAGGCCACATTTGAACTCTGGTCCTCCTGACTCCAGGGCCAATGCTCTATTCTGCACCACCTAGCCACCCCTCTTCAAAGGGTATTAAGTGTTTTAAATAAGGAAAACAGAGGGCCCAAGGATAGATTGGTTCTATTCTGGGGGTTTTAAAAGGAGAAAGAAAAAAGGATAGTTATAAAAAAGAATACAATGGCATAGAAAGGAGGAAGAAAGGGGTAGAACCTGTTAATTATCAAAATTGGAGTAAATGGCAAAGTGAGTTTACAAACATGAAAGAGTTTGTGGGGGAGCAGGTATTGCATGAAACTCATTGTTATCTGAAATGGACAACAGAGAGTACAAGACCCATCTGAAAATAGTTTGATTTAGAAATATATCTAGCTCAGCAGGTAAATAAGTGAAGATGGGGGAAAGAGTAAGCAGAAAGTTAATACCAGGGAGGTAATAGTTGAAAATAGAACAAACTTCAAAATCCTTAGGATTAAAAGGAAAAATAGAATGAAGAAAAACAAAGAAGAATCTTTGGGATAGAGTGCCCATAAATAAAGACCAGGATAACAGAGTGAACTTCACTTGCCCCAACTCTCGCCCCCCCTCCCACCTCTGACCCTGAAAACTTAGTAACTCTTGCCCCAGGGCAAAACCCTCTACAGTAAAGGCGTGGGATCCTAGAGGGATACCTAGAGGTAGAAAGCAGACTACAAAGACAAAGACTCTGGAGTCCTACTATCCTCAGAGGGAGGAACCAACCTCAGAGGGAGACAATGTGGATTCCACACCCAAAGATGAAACTTCAACAGGGAATGGGTCCCAAGCACAGAAGGCTCTCCTAGATGAGATCAAAAGGAACTTTGAAAACAAAATTAGAGAGAAGACAAAATGAATAATTCTCTCAAAACCAAAATAACATAATTAGAAAAACATCATAATGAGGAAAACATCTCTCTAAAAAGAAAGGTATATGATATGGAAAAGGAGCTCCAAAAATTAACTAAGGAAAATGATTTGCTAAAAACTAGAATTAACCAAATGGAAACAAATAAGTCTATGAGGAACCAGAATTAGTCAAGCAAAATAACAAGAATGAAAAATTAGAAAAAGAGGTAAAATACCTTAAAGAAAAAATAACTGACCTAGAAAACAGATCCAGGAGAAATAATCTGAGAATCATAGGCCTACCAGAAAATTATGATGAAAAAATGAGCCTGGACAACATTCTCCAAGAGCACATTTAGGAAAACTGCCCTGATATACTAGAACCTGAGGGTAAAATAGAAATCTAGAGAATCCACCGGACACCTGCTGAAAGAGATCCCAAACTGAAAAGTCCTCGAAATGTTGTGGCCAAACTCCAGAACTACCAGATAAAAGAGAAAATACTTCAAGTGGCCAGAAAGAAACAATTCAAATATCGAGGGTCCACAGAAAGGATTGCACAGGATTTGGCAGCCTCTACGCTGAAAGATCAGAGGCAGTAGAATACAATTTTCCGAAAGGCAAAAGAGCTCGGGTTACAACCAAGGATCACATACCCAGCGAGACTTAGCATATTCTTCCAGGCAAAGAGATGGTCATTCAATGATTTAACAGAGTTCCAGACCTTCTTGATAAAAAAGCCAGAACTCAATGGAAAATTCAACCTCTGATTGCAAGATGCAACAGTGACTTAGGTAAACAAGGAGAACACATATACACCCTGTTATTTGATAAGAGCAAACTGTTTACAGACAAGTAGAGGGTATGAATATAAAATACACAAAATGACAATTAAAAAAAATCTTGTTAAGGGCTACAAAGGGACTGCAATGGAAGAAAAGGAATGGATGAAGTGGAAAAGGGTAAATTATGCCACACATAGAGGCATAAAAACTGTATAGCAGAGGAAAAAAAGGGAGGGAGATGGAAAGCATATGAGCTTTTCCCTCATTGATTCTGGTACAAGGAAGGAATAACAATCAGTTAAGCATAGGACTCTATGGAGAAGAAATGCAAAAAATATCATTTTAGAGGGAAAGAGGGGAGGGAGAGGAGCTTCACATGAGATTTGTTCCTGTCACTCTTGGTGCAAAGAAGAAATAACATACTTCATTAAGTTTAAAAATATCCTACAGGCAGTAGGAGGGGAAAAGGGTTATGAAAGGGGGATAGAAGTGGTTTGTAGGGAGGGAAGAAGTAAGGGGAAAGGGGAGGGAAAGGGAGGGGGGCTAAGGGATCACTGAGGGAGGTGGTGGTCAAAAGGAAAACTATTAAGGGGGGAAGGGAGAAGGGAGGGAAAATATGAACATTAACAGGGGCGGGAATAGGATGGAGAGAAAGAAACAGAAAACAATCATAACTGTAAATGTGAATGGAATGAACTCTTCCATAAAACAGAGACAGATAGCAGAATGGATTAGAAATTATAATCCTACAATATGCTGTTTACAAGAAACACATCTGAAACAGAGGGATACACCCAAGTTAAAGGTAAAAGTTTGGAGTAAAATATATCATGCCTCAGCTAAAGTAAAAAAAAAAAAGCAGGGTTAGTAATACTTATCTCATATAAAACAAAAGCAAAAATTGACCTAATTAAAAGGAGATAAGGAAGGAAACTATATCCTGTTAAAAGGCACCATCGAGAATGAAGCAATATCATTACTTAACATATATGCACCGAGTGGTGTAGCATCCAAATTCCTAGAGGAGAAGGTAAAGGAATTAGAGGAAGAAATAGATAGCAAAACTGTACTAGTGGGAGACCTTAATCTCCCCCTCTCTGAACTTGATAAATCTAAGCTGAAAATAAACAAGAAAGAAGTTAATGAGGCGAATAGGATTTTAAAGAGGATAGGTAGGATAGATCTCTGGAGATCTGAATGGGGATAAAAAGGAATATATTTTCTTCTCAGCAGTTCATGGAACATACTCAAAAACTGACCATGTTCTAGGGCATAAAACCTCACAATTCTATGCAGTAAGGCAGAAATATTAAATGCATCCTTCTCAGATCATGATGCAATAAAAATTTATATGCAATAAAGGGCCAGGGAAAGACAGACTAAAAACTAATTGGAAATTAAACAATTTAATCCTAAAGAATGGGTGGGTCAAACAAGAAATTATAGAAATGATCAGTAATTTCATTGAAGAGAATGATGATGATGAGACAACATACCAAAATATGTGGGATACATTAAAGGCAATTCTTAGGGGAAGTTTTATATCCCTGAGTGCATACATGATCAAATTAGAGAAAAGGGAGCTCAATGAATTGGGCATGCAATTAAAAAACCTAGAAAAAGAACAAATTCAAAATTCCCAATTAAATACTTAATTAGAAATATTGAAAACAAAAGGAGAGATTAATAAAATTGAAATTAAGAAAACTATTGAAATAATAAATAAAACCAAGAGCTGGTTTTATGAAAAGCCAACAAAATTGACCCTTATCATATTTACCCTTAGTAAATATGATAAAAAAAAGAATAAAACCAAATTATGGTATCAAAAATGAAAAGGGTGAATCTACCTCCAATGAAGAGGAAATCAAAACAATAATTAGGAATTATTTTTCCCAATTGTATGCACATAAATTTGACAATCTTAGGGAAATGGATGAATATATATAAACATACAAGTTGCCCAGATTAACTGAAGAGGAAGTAAATTACTTAAATAATCCCATCTCAGAAAAAGAAATTGAACAAGCCACCAGTCAACTCCCTAGGAAAAAAATCTCCAGGGCCAGACAGATTCACTACTGAATTCTATCAAACATTTGAAGAGCAATTGATTCCAATACTCTACAAACTATTTGAGAAAATTAGTCAAGAAGGAGTCCTACCAAATTCTTTTTATGACACAAATATGGTACTGATACCTAAACCAGGAAGAGATAAAAGAGAAAGAAAATTATAGACCACTCTCCCTCATGAAGATAGATGGAAAAATTCTAAATAAAATACTAGCAAAAAGACTACAGCAACTTATCTCAAGAATAATACCCTCTGATCAGGTAGTATTAGACCATTATCTAACACCATATACCAAAATCAAGTCTAAATGGGTGCATGATCTATGTATAAAGGTTGATACTGTAAACAGTCTACTAAAACAAGGAATGGTTTACCTATCAGACTTGTGGAGAAGGAAAGACTTTATGACAAAACAAGAATTAGAGAACATGATAAAATGTAAAATGGATAATTTTGACTACATGAAATTGAAAAGCTTCTGTACAAACAAAGCCAGTGTAACCAAGATTAAGAGAGTGGTGGGAAATTGGGAAAGAATCTTCACAGTCTATGTCTCTGACAAAGGACTCATTTCTAAAATATACAGAGAATTGAGTCAAATTTATAAGAATACAAGTTATTCCCCAATTGATAAATGGTCAAAGGATATGAACAGGCAGTTTTCAGAGAAAGAAATTAAAGATATCTATAAACACATGAAGAAATGCTCGAAATCACTATTGATTAGAGAAATGCAAATCAAAACAACTCTGAGGTACCACATCTCACCAGTCAGATTGGCTAAGATGACAAAACAGGAAAATGACAAATGCTGGAGAGGACATGGGCAAATTGGAACACTAATGCATTGCTGGTAGAGTTGTGAACTGATCCAGTCTTTCTGGACACCATTCTGGAATTATGCCCAAAGGGCTATAAATACTTTCATTCCCTTTGATCCAGCAATACCATTCCTAGGGTTATATCCC
Source organism: Petaurus breviceps papuanus (assembly GCF_028583685.1). Classification (NCBI taxonomy): domain Eukaryota; kingdom Metazoa; phylum Chordata; class Mammalia; order Diprotodontia; family Petauridae; genus Petaurus; species Petaurus breviceps. The sequence goes on from NW_027185903.1 coordinate 26,340,948, forward strand.
AAAGAGATCATAGAAATGGGAGAAAGACCTATATGTACAAAAATGTTTATAGCAGCTCTTTTTGTGGTGGCAAAGAATTGGAAATTAAGGGGGTGCCCATCAATTGGGGAATGGCTGAACAAGTTGTGGTATATGCAAATTATGGAATACTATTGTCCTATAAGAAAAGAGGAGCAGACTGTCTTCATGTTTACCTGGAGAGGCTTAAAAGAACTGATGCTGAGTGAGAAGAGTAGAACCAGGAGAAATTTGTCCACGGTTACAGACACAACATATGCGTGATGACCAACTTTGATAGACTGGACTCTTCTCAGCAATGCAGTGATATAAGTCAATCCCCAAAGACTCATGATGGAGAGAAATATGTGCACCCAGAGAAGAAACTAGAAAGAACTAAGTTTATATCCAGGTGAAGCAAAATACCTGATCTTTTTCCTTTTCTTATTTGGTTTTATGTCCTCTTTACCATTTTTCATTCCAGCTGGTACAATCCATCCTTATAACCTGACTAATGTATAATGTGAAAGTAAAAAAAAAGAAAAAAAAAGAAATGACAAAATATGATTCCAGAATGACAAAATAGATCTGTAATATGAACAGATGTAGAATGAAATGAACATAACTAGAATAGTTTCTACAAGAACAATAACACTGCAAAGAAAAACAACTTTGAAAGACAAGAATTATGATTAATGTACTGAATAATCATGTCACTAGAAGACCTATGGAGAAGTATGATTCCCTCCTATTAGAGAGCTGATGCTCAAAGGTACAAAAAGAGCCATGCTTGTTCTAATATAGCTCTTGTGTGGCTCTGCTTTTTCATGACTTTGGTCTACTTTAGTTACAACCTATTTTTTTTTCAAAAAGAATAAAGAAAAAAAATCCTTAAATGTTAGAAATTTCTTTTGAATCAGGGACTTCTCTTCTTGAGTACTCTCACTACACTTAATATTCATCAGTCATCCCTAGGAATTTACTTTGTGATGTTGATTTCAGACAATAAGCTATTGTGCAGAATATTTTTTTCTTTTTAAAACAATAGGCTCTGGGCCAGCTAGGTGGTGCAGTGAATAGAGCATCAGCCCTGGAGTCAGGGAGACCTGAGTTTAAATCCTACCTCAGACACTTAACACTTACTTAGCCATATGACCTTGGGCAAGTCACTTAACCCCAACTGCCCTGCCTTCCCCCCTCCAAAAAGCAAAGAAAACCCCTAAAAACAACAACAAAAAAACACAAGCTAACATTGTGTTCCTCATTGAGAGTTGCAAAAGATAGCAGTTGTAGCAATGCAAAGTGTCCTAAAGCAATAAACAGCAGAATTTGGGGTATTTTATCATTTGTTGAGAGGCCCAGCAACTCCTCACTAAACAAACCAAAAGACCATTTAATCTTCCTCTCCAGAGCATAATTGTCATGGCTTTGATTTGCTTTTGCATTTTGTTTTCCTAACTCCTACATCTGCTGTTTAAATAAATACATCTTACAGAAGAGGATTGGACTGGTTTGGACTCTCTTTGAATGCAAATGATAGGAGGCATTAGGACACTGTGAACTTCTACTTCATAGTCACAGTAGAAAAACACTAAAAAGAGTGGTAACTAAAAGGAGAGAGAAAGTGAGTGATTTATTGCTAGCCTGAATGCCAGTCAAGTGATTCAGAAAACATCTGGGGGAATAAGTCATAGATGAAAAGAAAAAGAAAGGCCCTCACTGGAGTGGAGGTGGGAGTAGGGAAGTCTGTGATTTTACATTGTGGAAAAACCATACGTCCCAAAAAACATCTCATCACCAGTAACTCACCACCTGTCCCTTTAAATCAACAATTGATATGTTAAGCATAATCTCCTCTAGCTCTTCAGAAGATAGGGATAGAAATAATAGAACAGACTAGTTACAGAATCATAAATCTAGCAGTGGAAGGAACCTCCACAAGAGAGGAGGTGTACAGGGAGTAGAAAACAACAGAAAGTGGTGATTCAGCCTCTTCAGAAGGTGGATGGGGAAATGATAGAAGGAAAAAAAGGAAATAAGTATTTATTAAGCACATCTTATGTGTGAGGCATTGTTAATCATTGTACACATACCTCATTTGATCCTTGCTACTACTCTGGGAGGTTGGTACTATCATTGTCCCCATTTTATAGTTGAGGAAACTGAGGCAAACAGAGGTTAAGTGACCTGCCCAAGGTCACAATGATGGTCAGTGTTTTAAGCTGGATTTGAAATCAACTCTTCCTGACCACAGATCCAGTGGTTTATCCATTTTGCTATGCAGCTTCTTGTTCAGACAGAACATACTAATAAGTAGAAAGGACCTTAGAAGAGTCAGTTAGTCCTGTCCCCAATTTCTGCAAATGAGAAAACCCAGTCCTAGAGAAGTGAAGTGATTTGCCCACAATCACATGCTGAGGAAGAAGAAGATCTGTAATGTGAACCCAGGACCTCTGAATTCAAATTGAATTGCTCTCTACCAAGCTTCCTCTCTACCAGCCAAGTTCACCAACAAAAGTGTCATTCTAGGGAGTGATAGAGATCTATTTATTTTAAATCATGAAGTCAGTATGGTAAGCAGGAGCAATGTTACATGAACAACCAGGGCTACATGCATGATTTCTACATGAATGGGGCACCACCTATAGCTATGGGACCTATTCAATGTAAATATTTGGCAGAAGGAAGTTTGGAAATATCTAGAGATCTCACTTCACCTTTGCATTTCAGTTTTCTCTCCTGTGAAATGAAGCATTGGAAAAGATGGTCTCTGTAGTCCTTCTATGACTCTAACTAGAGATTATGTGTTTCCAAATGGGATAATCTTCCCCAATCCCACAGTGTGATCAGAGCCCTGTTCACTAAAAATCTGGTTTGTGATTACATTAGTGCTGTGGTTTTTAACTTTCCTGAGTTACAGATTTCTTTGGAAGTCTTGTGAAGTCTATGAACCCTTTCTCAGAATAATATTTTAAATGCAAAAAATAAAATATATAGGATTTCAAAGGAAACCAAACATTAGTGAAAACAAATGCATGCATGCATGAATGAATGAATGAATGAATGAATGAATGAATGAATATGTATTGATCCCCAGCCAAGTTCACAGACCCGTTGAAATCAGTCCTGAGACCTTTGGTATCTATGGACTCCAGGTTAGAACTAGTTGCTTTTGGGAGTGTCCTGAAGTTGTACAGGGGATCACATCATATCAGTAAGACCCAATGAAGGAAGCTAGACCAAATATTGCAATGATTGACGCAATGGGTCAGGCAGTGACATCCCGATAGGCTGGCTACACAAGGGAGGGGGCTAAAGGAAGTTAAAAATCATGGGGATAATAATTCAGAGAGAGGGAGGGAAGATTTCTATAATTCTACAGCATTCAAGGAGGAAAGAAAGCAGCTCATTAGGAACAAAACCCCCATTAGCCATCGCCAATGCAATCAACCAGATCCTTTGTGTGTATGATAGTTGATCAAGTTACATGTTCATATAATCAGCCTAGACCAGGCTCTTATTTCCTTCCTGTTTTACTCTCCTGCTTTCATCAAATCACATCAAACAACTATAGTAGAGTGCTTTGAAATTTCTGAGGCACAACCTCTCATCCTGACAATTATCCTACTACTGTACATGCTTTCCCTGAATAAGCTACTCTAATTCCTAAATCCTCATCTTATTTTGTAGTATTGGTGATGGTAGAAGGAAACCACTGACAGCTATAAATATACAAAAGGAAGAAACTGTGAAACACCCCCACAGGAAGGAAGTTGTTTTCTCATGGGTTGATGATTGTAGATGTTAAGCTAATTCCTGCTACTCATATGTAAAAGCCAATGTCAAATCTTTCATACATTTGCTAAATATGATGAAGGAAAAAGATTCACGGAAGGGGGTTTTTCAGATAATTGACTTTTGTTGATTCAGTGTTAAGCATATTGAACTTTTAGGAATCTAAAATGTCTCCATTGACAAGCTATATCTGAGGGACTCGCTTTCTCTCCTAGCCAGAGGCCAAGAATTAGATAAACCAATTCATTTTTTTAAATTAAACATTTATTAAGCACCTTACCAGGGACAAAGTGCTGTTTTATGGGCTGCAGATACACTTTTTGTAAAGCTCCGGTCCTCAAGCTTACATCATACTGTGGTAGTGGAGGGTACATGTATACAAATACATATAATACAAGGTCATTTGTGTGAGAGGACAAAAGAAATATACAGACAACATGCTTTAGAGAAAAGAGAGGTGAACACTCAGTTGGGGACAGTTTAACTCAATTCAGCATTTAGAAGGTGCAGGAGATGGAGCTGAATGTGAATTAATGACAGAACACAGCATGATATTTCATGAGCGTATTTCTGAAATAAACATTTTTGTCATTTGCCTTTCTCATTCCCTCATTTGCCCATGAATTTATACATTCAATAAACATTTATTTAACAAGATGTGCTCAAAATGCTTTATGCGAATCACTTTGATAGATTCTGTTTAACTACAAATTCAACTGTTGAATTAAATTAACAGTTTGGTAAAAGGCACAAAAATACTGAAGAAAATAACTCCTTAAAAATTAGAATTAGACAAATGGTTAAACAAAGATTAAAATATCATAAAAGAAAAAATTCTTTAAAAAAACAGAACTGGTCAAGTGGAAGGTAATGGGTCCATGAGATATCAATAAACAATAAAATAAAGCTTCCCCCAAGAGAAGACAATTTGAAGTTCATAAAAAAAAATGATCTAGAAAATAGACCAAGGAGAGATAATTTAAGCATTTTTGGGCTACCTAAAAGTGATGATTTTTTTTTATAAAAAGGGTTTAGACATCATATTTCAAGAAATTATAGAAGAAAACTTCCCAAATACCTTAGAAACAGAAAGAAAAATAGAAATCGAAAGAATACACCAATCACCTCCTGAAAAAATAAGAAAATGAAAATGTCCAGGAACATTATAGCCAAAGTTAAGAGTTTCCAGGATAAAGGAGAAAAGAAAGGAAGCAGCTAGAAAAAAAAAATTATTCAAATAGAAATGAGCTAAAAACAGCGTCACACAAGATTTGGCAGCTAGCACAAATAAGAAGCATATAAATATATTATAGAGGTCAAAGGAGCTAGACTTACAACAACAGAATAACATACATATCAAAACTGAATATAATCCTATGGGGGGTGCATATTTAATGAAATAAAGTACTTTCAATAATTCCTGTGGAAAAAATAAAAGATAAATGCAAAATCTGACATCCAAACACAAGACTCAAGGGAAGCATGAAAAGGTAAACATGAGGGAAAAATCATAAGGAACTTAATAAAGTTAAAAATCTACATTTCTATATGGGAAGATGATTCATGGAACCCCTAAGAACTTTATCTTCATAAGGGCAATTAAAAGTAATCTACTTAAACAGTGTCATGGATGTAAGACTATTATGTTGGGATGATCCCAAAAGAATCGAATGATGAGAAACAGGGGTGCACTGGAGAAGGGGAAAGGGAGAGGAGCAATGGGGAAAAATTATCTCACATGAAAAGGTATATAAGGAAGAGTTTTTATAAAGGGAGGAAAAATGGAGGGGGGGGGAGGATAAACACTTAAATTTCACCCTGAACTGACGGAGTGGGTTGTGTTTGTGTGTGTGTGTGTGTGTGTGTGTGTGTGTGTGTGTGTGTGTAAAGGGATAAATAGAAGAAAAGATGGAATGAAATAGAGAGTTAGCAATCATGACTGCAAATGTGAATGGGATAAACTCACTTATATAACAGAAGAAGATAGTAGATTGGATTAGAAATAAGAGTCTAACAATATATTGATTATAAGAGACACATCTGAAAAGAGAAAGATAAATGAAGAGTTAAAATAAGGAACCAGCACAGAATCTACTTTGCTTCAGCTGAAGTAAAAAAAAAAAAAAGGCAAGGACACCAATCATGATTTCAGCCTAAACAAAAGCAAAACTAGACCTAATTAAAAGAAATATTCAGGGAAACTATCTTATGCTAAAAGGTACCATAGATAATGAATTTATATCAATATTTATACACACTTATATAAATGTGTGTATGTGTATGCATCAAAAGGTATAGCATTTGAATTCTTGAAGAAAATAAAAGAAGCTACAGGAAGAAATAAACAGTAAAAATATACTATGGGGGTCTGGACTTACCCCTATTAAACCTAGGTAAATATAATCATAAAACAAAAATAAAGAATATAAAGACATGAATAGAATTTTTTAAATTAAATTATTTATTTTTAGTTTTTAATATTCAGTTAGTTTTAAATTTTCTCTCCCTCCCTCCCCAAGACAGTGTGCAATCTGATATGGGCACTACACATACATTTCTACTAAACACATTTTCACAACAAGTTATTGTTACATAGAAGAATTATAACAAGTGGGAAAAACCATGAGAAGGAAAGAAAAAACAAAATAAAATTAAACAAAAAAAGAAAATAGTCTGCTTTGTTCTGCCTTCTGACTCCAATAGTTCTTTTGCTGGATGTTACTAACTTTTTCCATCGTGTTACCTTTGAAATTGTTTTAGGTCCTTGTATTGCTGAGAAGGGCTAAGTCTATCGAAATCAGTCCTTGCACTCTGTGACTGTTACTGTGTATAATGTTCTCCTGGTTCTGTTCCCTTCACTCAGCATCAGTTCATATAACTCTTCCAGGTTTCCTGAAGTCTGCCTATTTATCATTTCTTATAGATCAATAGTATTCCATTACATTCATATTCCACAACTTGTTTAGCCATTTGTCAATTGATGGGCATCCCCTCAATTTCCAGTTCTTGGTCACCATGAAAAGAGCTGCTATAAATATTTTTGAACATGTACATTTTTATGATCTTTTTGGGATATAGTCCTAGAAGTTGTATTGCTAGGTCAAAGTGTATGCATGTTTTTATAGCCCTTTGGGCATAGTTACAATTGAATGGTTGGATCAGCACAGAGCTCCACCAACAATGAATTAGTGCTCCAACTTTCCCACATCTCCAACATTCATCATTTTCCTGTTTTGTCATGTTAGTCTATCTGATAGGTGTGTCATACCTCAGAGTTGTTTTGATTTTCATCTCTCTAATCAATAGTGATTTAAAGCATTTTTTCAATTAACTATAGATAGCTTTAATTTCTTCTTCTGAGAACTGCCTGTTCAAATTCTTTGAGCATTTATCTATTTATCAATACAATAATTATCAATACATTTATCAATACAATAAGTTTTATTCTTGTAAATTTGACTCAATTCTCTATATCTTTTAGAAATGAGGCCTTTAGCAGAGACTCTCATTGTAAAAATTCTTTCCCAGTTTTCTGCTTCCCTCCTAATCTTAGTGAAACAACATTTTTTTAAAGAAAAGATAAAGGGGATGGTTTCACAAAGGCCTAAAAGACTTATATGAACTAATGCAAAGTGAAGTGAGCAGTACCAGGAGAATAATGTACAGAGTAAACAGCAATATCAGAAAGATAATCAAATCTGAAAGACTTCTGATTAATACAGTGATCCATCACAACTCCAAAGGACTCATGATACAAAATGCTGTTCACTGCAGATAAAGAACTGATTAACTTGAGTGCAAATGAATTACTATTTTTTTCCTTTCTTTTATTTTTCTGGGACATGGCTAATGTGGAAATATGGAATAATTTTGCATGGTTTCATATGTACAATAGGTGTAGTATTTCTTGCCATTTCAATGGGTGGGGGAGGGCATGGAAAGAGGGAAAGAATTTGGAATAGAAAAAAGTAAATAAAAAAGTTTACATCAACTGATTGAGTCCTATTAAAATGTACATTTCTCTAGTAAAAAAGAAAGCAAATAAGTAGGTAAATCAATAGTAAAAATATTAATAATAAAGGGGAATATGGCTTCCAGATCATCTAAATGAGTCCAGACATCTATGAATAAATATTATAAGACAAAGGAAAATGAATCAATACTATGAATTCCTAAGAAAGTATAGAATAATGGAATGTCCCTGAATAGCTAAAGAGATAAATTATAATTGTGAAAACAGAATTTATGGTCTGCATATAAGAAATATTTGGCAAAATAAAATATCACAGTATGGTTCTGATGAGACTAGAAATCTATGTAGCATGGGTCCTATGTAACCTTGGGACTTTTCAAGATTCCCAGATTCAATGTGGAGTGTCTTATTTAATTATTGTTACTGAATTACAGTTTTGAGTTCCATTATGAACTTTTTTTTCCACTAACAGTCTGGAAATCATAAATTAAAAACTAAACCATTTTTTTTAAATCAATTAGGGTTAAGTAACTTGCTCAAGGTTACACGGCCAGTTATTTCTGGGTGGGTGCTAAATATTTGAGCCCGGATTCGATCCCAGGTCTCCCAACTCTAGGGCTGGCACTCTTACTGCACCACTTGGCCACCCCTAAACTAAACCTTTTCATTAGGACATAATAATTAAGTTTTTAAAAGGAAACTTCATCCCTTAAACAAATGGGTTTATTGTCCCATTAGATTCTAAAACTAAAAATGAGATTTGTTATATTTGCTGGGCAGATCATGATTACTATATTGTTCTTCATGTTGCACATTTCTGGTGCCCCTATGTTCCATCAACAAGCTATTTCTCACTGTTATGCTACTCCCACCTTCATAACGATTGCTGCACACACCAAACTCCCCCTTGTTTCATCTCTGCTGAGCAATTGTCTTGTCTTCAATTGCTAAGGTTACTTCTCAAATGAACCACTATGACTCCTTTCTGAGATTACCCAAGCAAAAGATAGCCAGGGTCAGTCCTTATATTTTTAGCTCTTTGGTTAGTTAAGCCCACAGCCACATAAAGCACAGAAAACAAAATGAAACAACAACAAAATATCCTAATGATGAACACTCAGAATTTCCCTAGGCTTACATGATGCTTAGGCTGGGCATGATTCCCACTAGGACCATACAGATTACCCTGGAGCTTTGACAAGCCTTGGGAAACCTAACATCTTTGACCTTTTACACATATACATGTATTTAAACTGGAAAAGTATTCTTTCTGCTGAGCAACTAATGGATGCATTCCTACACTTTCTTAATATTACTTTGCTGGTTGAAGTGTTGGTAAGTACAACTTTGACAAAAATATGCCCAGAGTAAGGTTACAGAGTCCATAGAGGGTCATTTGCTACTTTCTAGCTCATAACTCTTAGATCTAACCATTGGAATTGAGATTTGGGTGATGTACAATGTAAACAGCATCTTCTCTCTAAATGTGATTACATTTGTGTATGCATGTATTGGTTGAGAGGGGTGACATGGTTAGTGTTAAAAAGTATATTCTTGGGGCAGCCAGGTAGCACAACGAGTAAGAGCACCGGCCCCAGAGTCGGGATGACCTGGGATCTAAACCAGGCTCTGATACTTAGCACCACACCCAGAAATAACTGGCCATGTAACCTGGAGCAAGTTTCTTAACCCCAATTGCTTTAAAAAAAAAGTATATTCTCAATTTATAGAGATGATTCTATAAGATTTATATTGAAATTTGAATTAGGAATTTTCTGATATATTTACATGCATTCTAATATTGTTATTCTAAATTTATGAGTAGTCTTCAGTCAAGCCTTGTATGTTCTTTTATTTTTTTTTTTGGTTCTCAATTTTGTTTACAGCAGTCTAATCCCTCAAAGATACAAGGGTTTTGAAGATTAATTTGGGAAGGCTATTGAAAGCATCAACTTAATCAATCCATGGAGTACACCATGCCATTGCAATACATTGCTAATCAAAAGTTACATAAAACCAACTTAAGCTTAGGTATCTTTGGAATTGATAAGCTATCATCATTTCAGTTTCCTAAGACCCTAAAAGAATATCTCAGACCATCTAAATGTCCCCTGAAGACACTGGTGAGAGTCCTTCATGTATATTCTGACCCAGAAATGAAATACTCCTCTCTGGCCATCTTCATTCCTCCCCACCCCTACCCTCACCTCTTTCTACCTCTTGCTCTGAGAAGAGTACTCAAATTCAACACCATCATATCAATTGTTCTATGCTTCAATTCACCATCCCCATGACTTCCCAGGGAAAACACTAACAACAACACAACACTCTTCTTTAATTAGTAGCTCTATACGTGTTGACTTCCCTGTTATAGTATAGGCATGTTGAAGACAGGGACTGTTTTGATTTTTGTAATTTTGTCACCAGCACTGAGCATAGTACCCAGGAAATGGATAAATGCTGTGAATACATGCTCATTCACTCATTCTTTCATGCTATTTTCTTCACTTTTAAAATTATTTTGCTGCTTACCATAAGCCTATTGTTCTCTCTGCCTTTATTCCAATTCTGAGACCCAGAATGTGTTTTCTGCTAGCACATAGGACATTGGTTTGGATATACCATTACTCAAATGTAGACAATTTAAGGGAGAGAGGATTCATGCAAGAGCCCCAAAAGGTTTTATGTGATGAGGTAAGCAGAATTCCTCTTTGACATCTATTGTGATAATTTCTGTTAAACTAAAAGCTGTTTTCATCAGCATGTATTGTACTGATTCTCCAATGACAAGGGCATTTTCTGAATTTTTTTTGCTGAGAAGGTTGCCCTTTCTCATTCACATATCCCTGTGTCTTTTGGCCCCTTTCTTCATCCTTATTTTCTTAATTCTATATTTTCAATTCCCTGAATGAACATCATTAGCTCCTTTACCATGGTCCAGAAGTAGTTACAGACCTCATCCCAGACTACATGAGATGCCAATTACCAGAAAACTGCCTTTGAAAGGGAAAATGATTTATTGATGCGAGTTTTAATGTCTCTTTATATTTGCATGTAATCTGTAGTGTATTTCCATCATCTGAAGATGAATTACTTAAAGGAAAGAAGTTACTTGTTTTCTTTATCTCCCTAAATCAAAAGGATATTTCTGAGATTGGCCAATTGGTCCTATGCCTTTCAAAGATGGTTCTTTGAAGTTCTGTAGTATTTCAGTTTATTCAGAATTGCAGATGTGCAATCCACTTGGATACCAAAGAGAGGTGTTAGTTGTGTACTGAATCTTTAATGATGTTTCTTGGAAAAGACTTCAGAAAGAAGTTCTTAAAAGTTACCATGGGTACAGTAATGAGATTTTGCCCTCATTTCTGAAATGATTGGGGACTAGGAAAAATATCAATAGCTGCCTTCATAGGGAATGAGATTAAAAGTGGTTGTTGAAGAGAAACTCTATTACAAAACCCTGCATGTTAAACAAACTTTTCAATACCAATTGCTAGGTAATCCCCCTTACTCTCACGCTTATCCAAGAGACTCTCTACAAACAGTAGCATAGAGAAGTACCTGAATACTGTCTTCAAGGGAGTCTGGTTAAAGAAGCTCACCTTGAATGTCCTTGCTTGATATTAAATGAGCTTTGATGTGATTCACAGAGCATAATAAAAACATCTTTTAATTTTGGGCCAGCTGAAAAAAATCATTTTTTTTCTTTTATCTCTCCCTCCTTCCTTCCCACACTCCCTCTCTCCCTCTCTCCCTTCCTTCCTTCCTTCCTTCCTTCTTTCCATTTCTTGTTTTCACTGCCTTCTTACATGAAAATACCATCAGGTAAAATAGGAGACCTAGCTTATGGTACTTATAAGGGAGAATAAATAAAAGGAATAGATGTTGGAGAACTATCTCATCCCAAAATTAGCCCTTTGGATGAAAATTTTACATAGATAAATCTTTGATTAGAAGTAAAATTACCACTATGCTACAAGTGTACACATGATCATATAGCTAATATACTTATAATATCATATAAATATGTATTTTTGCATATACATATATACACATACATATCTGGATAACATGCTGAAAAAAGAAATGTCATCTTTCTGACAAGTGACCATATAGTCAAAGGTGTGGTTTTTCCAGTAGCAATATATGACTGTAAGATTGGGACTATAAAGAAAGTTGAGTGCTGCAGAATCAATGATTTCAAATTGTGGTACTGTAGAAGACTTTTGAGAGTCGTTTTGAAAACATGGAAGTCAACTCCATCAATACTTAAAGAAATTAATTCAGATTATTCACTGGAAGTTCAAATAATGAAGCTGAAGCTTAAATATTTTGGTCACATAATGAGACCATCTTCTTATTTGAAAAGACCTTGATGTTGGGAAAGATTGAAGGCAAAAGTGAAAAAGGTGATGGAAGAACATGAAATGGATGGATAATACCATGGACACAATGAACAAGAACTTGGACAGACTTCAAAAAACAGTGGAGCATGAAAGGGCCTGGTATGCTGTGGTACATGGGGCCATGAAGAGTTAGAAACGACTGAACTAAAGAACAACAGCTTTCATACATACATACATGAGAAATAACATAGTATGTGGGTGGATAGAAAAGGCTGGCCTTAGAATCAAGAGGACATGGCTTCTTATCTTGCCCCTAGTACATACTAACTATGCTGATATTAGTAAAGCATTTAATCTTTTGGTTCCTTAGGCAATTCTCTAAGATTAAAATTAATGGATAGGTTGCTACTCTGAATTTTGTGTGTGTGTGTGTGTTCTTGGTTTTGGTTTTTTGTTTGTTTGGTTTTTTACTGTTTTTCTCCATCTTGTCTAGGATGAAAGTGCAAGGGCTACCCATAGGCCTGATCCCACTACTAATGAACTTATGAGCACAAGAACTTTGACCTCCTCCTTCTCCAGCCTTGGCTGCTTTGTTCCTCCTTGGGCAAATTATATCCCTGATGCCTGTAGTTCTCCATTTTAAAGCTGAAAACTGTTTAGTTTCTTATATATCTTAAATATTGGGCATTTATGAGAAAAAATAGAAAGACTATTTTCCTAAAAGTTGATTCTTTGAGAAGACCAATTTACAGATTCATAACTCTACCAAACACATTGGTTGTGCTTATTTTTTCACAGTCTTTCTAATAACTTTAATTTTCATTCTTGTATTTTTTTCTTTTCCAATTTGATAAGTATGAAGTGGAATCTCAGAGTTTTGATTTGCATATCTTTATTAATGATTTAGAGAATTTTCAAATTGAATTTATTCCTTTAAGAACTTCCTGTTCTTATCCTTTGAGGCTAGATTTGGACTCAGGCCTTCCTTATTTGAGGTCCAAGACTATCTACTGCTATTTACTATACCATCTAGCTTCATAGCTATTTGTTGAATTGGGGGTCAGGGGTAGCAGTGAGCAATGTAAACCCCTCCAGTGCAGGGACTATTTTTTTATTTGTATCCACACAATACCTAGCATGATGCTTTGCAAATTCCAGGTGCTTAATATATGTTGAATTGAATTGAATAATGCAAGTATATAAATAAACATTTTTGAAAAGTATGAATAGGAATTTATATCATTATAATATAAACATATATTATGTCATGTCATATTGTATCTCCCCTTCCCCTACAAGACAATCAAAATGTTACAGAAAGAGTACCTTGTCTTTATAGATCTTCAAGGACTCATCACAGTAGAAATAGAAACCAACACTTTACATAAACAAGATTCCTCTGATTTCCGGGTTTCACTGTATAATGATTACAAGGATGTCTGATGTAAAGGAGGCACTGCTTATTTACAGTTGCTTCTGCCTAATAAAAACATCTCCAAGCATTTTTAGAGTATCATCTGAAAATCCTAGAGAAACTTGCATGTAGACTTGAAATTATTTCACCTTAGAAACCATCTTGCAAAACAAAACAAAGCAAAACAAAACACCTCATGGCCTTACAAATTCATCTAAAGTCTATTTTACACATTATAACATTTATTTCAATTGCAACTTTGACTTCAAAAGATGGATGATTTTTAGGACCTCCTGTACTTTGAGAACTTATATTCAGTCAGTCAGTTGAGGATTGATACCTAATATACTTTCTTCTCAATCTGTTGATTGAATTTGAAAACAGAAAACCACATTTTCTGGCAAAATTTCTTTAAAATATTAAGTTAAAATTAAGTTACTCATGTCTTATCACCAGAATGATCACTTTAAACCAAAACACACAGATATACCCCATGTACACACACAAGTGCGTGCACACATACATCCACGCACACACATATTCCCACAGAGAGACACATATTGAAGCCATTAGTGTAATACAAACGAAAATATTTTTTTAATTTATCCTTCAACTCCCATACTCTTTGATAATGTAATTTTACCAAAATAGGCTAGACTTTTAAAATATTTTCACTGATTGAAAGATTTTCCTAAAAGATTTGCTATGTTAGTGAAGGGTATGGAACCATGGGACTCCTTTTAGACCACATCTCTCATTTGGATACCTTCAAATATAATAAGTTGAAGAGGAACCCTTGTGTGCAATGTCTGATGGAGAGAAGGTTGCCAGCAGAAGGTGACTTTGCAACAGGCCCAATTAGGTGAGAATGCCGGTTTTCCATCTGGGAAGTTTTTCGGCTATTTCACAGGCTCATGAATTTCAGCTTTACAAGAAAAGACTGAGGCTGTAAGATGAGTAGCTTCTCATGAGGGATGCCTGGGGAGGTCACCTTCCCCCACTTCTCTCTCACCCACACATGAAAACAAGGATTATTTTAAAATCTGATGGGTGTATTTTAGCAAGTTCACAATTTTGATTGTTAGTTTAGTGGAAGTTAGCCAACTATCTTGTCACCAAACTGGGTGGCATAGATAAAAAGAATAGATGCTTTTATAAGTTCTTGAGTAATCCATGATTCTAAGAAGGCAAGGCATGATTAGAAGACAAACTTAAAAAACATGCTATTTCTGCTATTCATCTTCCCAGAAGCCTTCTAGAGTTGGGATAACCCCTGGGGCCATCTAGTTCAACCATAAATAACAAGATTCCTCTTTACAACATCACCCCAAAGTGATCATCTGGCCTTCCTTGAAGATCTCAGATGAGTGGGGGAATTAACTACCCCTAGGGCAACCTTGTCTCACTTATTAAAAGAAGCTTTCCCTAACAAAGCCTAAATTTGCTTCTTTGCCACTACTGCCACTCCTTGCTTCTGGACTTGTAATCTAAGGACAAGCTGCAAATAATCTTTAAGTCCTAGAGAGGACAAAAGACAATATATGTTTATTTGTATGTGGGTATATATTTCTTATTCAAAGATAATATTATTAATCATTTCCATGAAATAAATGTAACTGAGAAATAGTAACTTGATTTCCTTTTCCAGAATCCTTTATTTGCCTAAAGTAATCGTCTTGAGACACAAACCTGACCATGCCACTCGCTGGCTCTAGAATGTTAAGAATGTCTCTAGTATAAAATAGAAGGTTCTCCCTTTGGCATTTAAAACTATTGAGATCCTGCCCAAGACAAACTTTTTAGGCAAATTACAGATTGTTTCTCTCCACATAAGAAATTCCAGCTAGAATGACCTTCTTATTGTTCCTCAAATTTGTCTTTCCATTTTCTTATTTTGCACAGTCTGTTTTCCATTGTTGGAATGCATGCCCTTCTTGACTTAAAAAAAAATAAGAGAGAGACAACCCTTAAATTCCTTCTAAACAGAGATCATCTGTCATTTCCTATAGGGAACTTTGTGAATTCCTTGTTTATTAGTTCTCCATCCTTCCTCCTCAAAAAATAGTGTAAACAGGGATGGGGAACCTACAGCCATGAGGCCACATGACCTTGAAGCTGCAGGTTCCCCACCCTTGACTTGTTTACCTGTGTAAATGTTGCTTTCTCCTTCTTAGCATGTAAACTCTCTGAAGTCAAAGACTATATTTTGTCTTGTGTCTGTAGCTTCTATGCCTAGCATAGGGCCTGGTACAAAGCCGGTGCTAAATAAATTCTTGCTGGTTCTAGATTAGATTGGTTCATTAGCACAAACTGGAAATATTTTTGACTTGACTAAAAGGAGAAGCAGGAGGTAGGAGTCTGAGTGACAGATAGTTCCCTGAGAACAAAGCCAATCCCAGATGTGAATGTACTGAGCAAACAAGCATTTGTTCCCTAGGAAGGAGTCAGTGACCACTATCCTCTCGGGCTTTGTGTTATGGAGACAGACAAGCCCCAGTGAGTAGAGATGTGTGAAAAGAAAGCCAGTTCAGAGTGTTTTGCAAGTCTTCATATATTCTGTGAAAGACTGGAGTCATCGTTGTTGTTGTAGAAAGAAAACTGAAACTGGGGCAAGAAGACAAGAATTTGCACCCTGTATACTAGTACTTACTTGTACTAGTAGAACAAGTGCCACTGAGATTCCAATACATCTTCAAGGTTCAGTGCTAGCATTTGTAAAATGGGTATAGTATAACAAAATGTGTATAATCTGTACTATGTTCCTCATAGAACTGCTATGAGAAAATTCCTCTACGGACTACGTAAATATGAGCTATTATTATTATATCTGATTTTGTCTACATTTACAACAAAATTAGGTCGTTTCTTAACCTAAAAGTCAAAGAAGTTAAAATTAATTCTTATTACCATATCATCTGTAAAAGTGGTATAATAATATTTGTAATACTTCCTTCACAGAGTTGCTGTGAGCAAAGTCCTCTGTAAACTATATAAACTTGAGCAATTGTTATTAGATAGGATTTTGTCTTCATTTGGAGCAGTTAGAAGTGTTCATTGTGTAAAAGTCAATTGAGTTTGAAATTAATTGTTATTACCCTGGCTCCTATCCCAGTTCTGACCTATATTTAGACTTCTCTTAGTGTTAGTATATTAGGGGTCAAGTAGCAACATCTGCTTAAGTTATAATTTGTCATATATGGGAAAAGAATGAAAATCAAATGTTTGAGCTGACCTGGTACTTGACCAAATCAGTGATGAGTGGCACACACATTCATCCCCAAATTTCTCAAGGTCTCATGTCCACAAATGCGTGATTGGACCAAGAGCTACTGGACACAAGCTATTGCTCTCAGTAGCCCCACTAGAGTATTTCCAGTAAATGATTTTCCTTTTTTTAAATTCAAATCAATTAGATGAATAATTAGAAGTGCCTTTTTATATGCCAAACACTATTTTGGAAGCTGGAGAAATAAAGACAAAACTAAAATAAATCTTGCCTTCCAGGAACTCACATTCCAAAAGGGGAATAAACCATGTACACAGAGAATCACAGAATACATGTTCAAGTTCTTTTGTTGCAGGGGTTCAGACTAATGAGTAATGATCAATGAGTAAAACCTGGTGAGAAAACAGATCACATAACACAGATCTGCACCTATACTGTACCCTAGAGTTCAACAAAGTTTCCCAGGGTCCAGAGAGTGACTTGCCCAATGTCATACAGGCAGTATACATTAAAGAGGTGAAACTTGAACCAGTTCACCATTTGCTATGCCATACTGCCTCTTCATATAGAATGTAAAGGAGAGAAGGGGAAATAAAGGGGAGAGAGAAAGGAAGGGGGAGAGAAAGAAGGAAAGAGATAATATTTGGGGTGATCGGGAAAAGTCTGAGGTAAGAGGTAGCCCTACAGATTATTATGGAGGAATCTAAGGCGAGCATAAGGACAAGTAGTAAAAAAAAATAGGCTTAAAAGGAGGCTGGAAGCTAGAATGTGGTAGGCCTTAAATGCCAGAGTGAAGGTATTTTATCCTTGTGGCAATGGAACTTTAATGACATTTTTTTAGTACCAGGTGACCAGATCAGATATTTGTTTTAGGAAGATTATTTTGGCAGCTCTGAAGACAATGAATAGGAAAGTCTAGAGAGAAGTGTTGAAAACAATTAGGAGATTATTGTAATATTGTAGGGAAGAGGTAATCAGAGACTGAACTAGAGAAGAGGCTGTGTGTGCAGAAAAAGGACATTGTGAAAATAAAATCGACAAGATCTGGCAACTAAAAGGGCATGCGGAGTGAGAGGGAGCAAAGACTGGTCGATGACTCCCTGGCCATGAACTTGGAGGCCCTCAATAGAAATCAATGATATTCCTTTCCCTTCATCTCAGTTTCTTTACTATAAAATAATGAGGTTGAACTAGATAACTTCTAAGGTCCTTTCTAGCTGTAAAAATCATAGAGTTCTATCATTTGTCTCACTTCTTCAGTTATTTACCTTTCATTTCCTATTTCAGTTTACAGCATAGTGTAGTGATATGGGGTCAGCTAGGTGGCACAGTGAGTAGTGTTCTGGACCCGAAGTCAGGAAGATTCTTCTTCCTGAATTCAAATCAGGTCTCAGACACTTACTAGTTGTGTGACCCTGTACAAGTCACTTAATCCTGTTTGCCTCAGTTTCCTCATCTGTAAAATGAGTTGGATAAGGAAATGGCAGACCAATCCAGTATCTCTGTCAAGAAAACCCCGATATGGGGTCATGATGAGTTAGAGATGACTGAACAGCTTAAATAGTAGTAATAAATGGACATACATTTAATAACTCAAATTCTGGCTCTGGTAATTTACTTCTTGTGTGATCTTGGACAAATCATGAAATCTCTGAACCTCAATTTCCTCATTAGTAAAGTGAGGGGAATCTAACTAAATGACCTTCCAGTTTCCTTCCAGCTCCAAGTCTTGATTCTTTTAAGGGACTCTATATAAGGCACTATGTTGACCATTATGTTTCTATTGCTTGTTAATAGGAATGATCATTTCAAAGTTTTTTTGTCTGCATTCTTGACCAGATATATTAGTTACATTGCTCTAGCGAAGGATTTCAAAGCCAGGTAGTAACTCAAGAGCTTTTAGATACTGGGCAGTGGAACACTGGGCTGACTGAACTTCAATCATAGGAACACAGATTTAGTGCTAGCATGGACCTTAGAAGTCCTCTAGATGAACAACTTCATTTTACATCTGAGGAAACTGAGTCCCACGTAGGAGATCACACAGAGTAAGTGGAACAGCCAGGATCTGAACCTCTCTGACTAAAAATTTTGTTGAAGGGAGAGATACTTAATGTAAAAAAAGCAAACACATGGAATTCTGAAGAAATTTCTCATTCAGTACAAACATAAAGTACATCAAAAATGGCTTCTATAAATTAAGAATGCAATTTTCAACACAGACATACAAGTATGCCTATAAATAGGACAGAATTAGAGTACCTGATCTAAGTCAAAAGGGACCAACTTTAATGTGAAGCCACATAAGCCTTTGAATGCAAGCACTTTGAATAGCGTGATATATGAAGTGCAGAAAAATGGGTAGGGAATTGACCTTGATTCAGGAAGTCCAGAGCTTAAGCTAATTTAGCTTAAGCTAAATATTATTCTCTAATACATATTGACTGTGACATGACGTTAGAAAAGTCACTTAATCTTATAGTTTCTGAGATAACTCTATAGGCTGATGACTGGAAAGGCAGCTTTTGATCTAAGTTGGTGAAGAGTATCAACTCACCATGAGTTCCCATAGCCTGGAACTCAACATCAGCAACACTTAAAAAAAAAGAATAAAAAATTTTAAAAGAACAAAAAACAAACACCTTGGTATGTGCTTTTGTTTTTAATCTTTTATACATATTGCATCCCATGAGCTCAGAATAAAAAATTTAAAAAGAACAAAAAACAAAAACCTTAGTATATGCTTTTGTTATTAGTCTTTTATACATATTGCATCCCATAAGCTCCTTGAGGACAGGGAATGCTTTGATTTTTGTCTTTATAATCCCATTCCAGAGAGGGAAAATTCCACCAACACCTACCAGGAAGAGTAAAGTTAAAAAAAAAAGTACAGAAGATGCATTTTTAAGCATGTCTTGCATATTCAGTTCTGCTCAGATCTTGTACAATTATTTTCCTTCTCTTTAGAGACAAGAAATATTTTAATTTTGCCTTTGTATCCATCACATTAAGCAGTGTTTACTGACTGATTGAGAGACAGGTATAGACAACTGACCCTTTCACAAGACAGTCACACCAGGATTAAATCAAAGAGATTCTAACAAAATTAAAACAGAAATTGACCCCTCAACTCAATCACACAATTCACTGTTGTCCTCATTCCCAAGACTGATTATCCTGGTTGGTCATCCAGAGATTCAATGGGGGTGGGGCGGAATGGAGAAATTTTCAGAGTCCAGATGGCCAATGACAGAGATTATCAAGACGTAGAATGGCTGATATGGCCCCTTCTCCAAATAGCCTTCTTATATTTAATTGGGAAGGACTGAAGACTTATATGAACTGATGCAAAGTGAAGTGACCAGAATGAAGAGAATATAGGACACAGTAACAGGAATATTGCATGATGATCAGCTGTGAATGACTTAGGTATTCTCAGCAATATAATGATACAAGACAATTACATATGACCTATGATGAAAAATGCTATCTATCCCTAGAGAAAGAATTGATGGAATCTGAATGCAGATTGAACTATGCTTTTAACATTATTTTTTATTTTTCTTGAATTTTTTTGTCTGTGTTTTCTTTTGCAATGTGGCTAAAATGGAAATATGCTCTGTATAACTGCATATGTGCAATCTATATCAAATTATCTGCCTTCTCAAGGAGCAGGCATGGGAAAGGGAAAGGGAGATGATTTATAACTCAACATTTTGAAAAATGAATGCTAAAAATTGTTTTTACATGTAATTAAAAGCATAAAAAGAAATAAAAATAAAGAGAATGTGAAAAAACACAGTTACATTTATAGAAAAATAGAGCCTTTAGCACTTCTCAAATGGGATAGTACTGGTACTCATAGCTATATATCAAGTGTTCCTGAGCAAGTATAATGCTCTTGCTTAATTGTATTGTTATGTAATCATAAGATCATAGATTTAGAGAAAGAAGTCTTAGGGGCCAGTGAGACCAAACCCCTCATTTTGCAGATGATGAAAAAGAGAAGCTAAATGGTTTGTTCAGTCTTACAAGTGTCTGAAGTAGGACTTGAATTCTTGCCTCTCTGACTTAAAGTCCCTGCTGCCTTTGCTGATGAAACATCTCTTTACAGGAGGAGGTTAGAAATCTTATCATAGGCTATTTTTTCCACTAAATTAAATTTGGCCTATTTCTTAGGCATTTTCTGGGAAATGGACCAGTGTGTATTGGGGGGCAGGGGTGTATTTTTATTTTTCAACTGATTTTTTTCTAAATCATAGTAATTTTTTTTGTATATACCTCCTCTTGCATCATACATCAACTACCCATTCATCAGAGAAAAATAGGTAAAGCCAACCATTACATCACCACATTTGCCAATGTATGCAACACTATATTCCCACATACCTTGCCTTTTTCAAGTATAGGGAGGGAAATCAATTTCTTCATCTCTTATCTGGGTATATACTTGGTCATTACAATTACACAATGTGCTGGTTCATTTTTAAGGGTACAAAACTATTATAATGAGCCAATCATCAAACCTTTATTAAGCACCTACTATGTGCATTTTGATATGGCATCTGTTCTGCCCCAAATCATCTTCTTTCTTGATATGCATGTGGTATTAGTACCTCTAGGTGACTAAGTTAGGAAAGCATCACTAGAATGTGATTATTCAAACTGTCCACTCCATGGATTTACAAGTGGGGAAGGAGACTTCTAGAGGTAAGGTGTCTTTCTTATGGTCACATAGCTAGTTAGTGACAAATCCTGTAACAATTCCAACCTCTTGCCTCCTAGGGCTATAGCCATTCCAATAGAGCATGAAACCGCTTAGAAACAATCACCTTAACTGAGTAAGGTGAAGTGGTGTGGAAAAGAACTCCATTGAGCCAGACAGAAATATTCATTTGATTATTTAGTATTATATATTTAAAATTTCTAGAAGTCAATTAATACCAGAAAATTATCATATCTCACAACTTCAGCATGACAAGATAATTAAATTAAAAAGCAATCCAAGTGAAAACAGTCTGCAACAGAATCTAGCATTACTAATTCAATATTTTCATGCATGAATTTGCCTAAATGTCTTGCATGATCTTCCCCCAAGCAATCAGCCATACCTAACCCTTTTTCTTTTTTCAATTGTATCTCCTAGTTCTTTTGACCCAAGCTGTCAGTATTTAAGGACACTGCTGCCTCTCTGCCTGACTAAAGCTTATGTGAACTGGAAGAAGACTAAGAAAGAAATCACAAGGAAAAGTAAAACAAGCATTTTTCAGAAGTAGGATGGACCCCTAAAAGGCAATGTGTTTTAATGAATAAAGAGCTGTTGAGTCAGAAAGACCTGGGTTTAAATATTGTTGCCTCTGATACTTACTGTCTATATGACCCAGATCAAGTCTTTTGGCCTCTTACTATCCCACATAACTCTCACAGATAATATATTATAGAACAACTCCCAAAATGAATTGGCAGAGAAAGATTCTGCATTAGCACTATTCTTTCACAATGAAATCACAAGTTTAGACTTTTAAAAGTATACTATAGCCTCATTTAGGATATTTAAGCTAATGAGGGAAAATTGCATAAATTATTTTCAACAGATAATTCAAAAGATTACTTTTTAATCTGTTAGTTTTAAGAATTTTATTTGATGTTTTTTTTTTTAAAGGAAAATCATGTATGAAGAAAAATCATGGTATCTTCTACACTGGACTAGAAAAAAAATGAAATGAACAAAATTGAGAAATCATGAGCACAGATCATTGGCCAACTAGGCCATCTCTTGCTGAGTTTCCCAGGATTTAGGTAAAACAAACAGGTGAACTCTCATCATATACTTAGTAATCAAACAAATACCATAAGCCATGACCTCTAATAGCCACTGTGATTCTACAGCAGAAGAGACCAGTTTCTGTTCTTTGCTCATTTCAGCAGCAATAAAATTTTATGTTTGTATAATGTTTTAATACTTGTGACACACAGCAAACTTTATCCCATTTGATCTTCACATTATCCCTGTGAGGGATACATGACAGAAATTATTACCTTTGTTTTACAGTTAGGGAAACTGGGGCTAAAAAAGGTTAGATGTCTTGCCCAGTCACATAGAGAGAGAATTCAAACACAAGTGTCACCTAACTCCAGGTCAAATCATTTTTTCCTCACACCATACTGCCTCTTTAAGTACTTTGATACTCTCCACCAAACAATAAATCATCGTGAATAACTACAAATGAAATAATTTGGAATGACTAGCATTCTAACAGTGAGTAGGAAGATATACAGTCTTTATCTGATTTTTCAAAGCAAAATGACAAATATTATAAAGAAGGACTTCCAAGAATTCACGGGCCTTAGAAAGGTACATATTCTCATAGTCATCTCAGAATTTTTTTTTTCTAAATCAAAAATATCTATTCGAAATTTTAAATACTTAATTTTTGTGGGGTTTTTTGGTTGGTTGTTGAAAATTACTAATCCCTTAAATACTTGAGTTTCTCTTTTCCTTGAGTGATTCTCTCTTATCTGAGGACCTTGGCTTGTTCTTCATTCATCATAAGATTCTCTTTGGTATATCTCAGAACTCCTTCATATAAATTCCTACTATTTTCTCCTTTATTACACTCTCTTGTAATAAATTCCTATCACTTTGCCAGGGCCAACCCTGGTTCCACTTCTGATTATCCAGAATATAACCTCTAATATGATGCTGAAAAGTAGAGATGGGCATGGAGAGAAGATACTCACTAAAAGACATGGCAAAGTCTCTGCTATGTACCTTCTCTGTACCCTCATCTTTAATTTTCATCACACTGTTTCATTTTATCTTCTTCCATTAGAATTCAAACTGCTTGACGAAGGGGGATATTTTTGCTTGTATTTGATTTTGCATTCTCAGTGCTTAGTATATTGACTGGCTCCTAGTAAGTATTTAATAAATGATTTATCTATCTATCATCTATCTAATCTCCCCTTCCATTGTCTCTGAAAATTTGCTCCTATAGTTATGTCTTCATATAATCTTCAATTTCTCTCTATCTACTAATTTCTTTTGTAATCAAAAATTATCATCAAACATTAAGAGTTCCCTACATCTAAAACAACAACAATAACAACACATCATTTGTCACTATCTGTTCTGATCTTTTTTCATCTCCTTTTTAGGAATTCTACCAATATCATTGCCCCTAAATGGCACCCCAAATCTTTGTCCTGAGCCTTCTTTCTTTTCTGTCCATGTATTCTCTTTCTTGATAATCTCATCAGATCCTATGGTCTTATGATCTCTAACCAAATGACTTCCAGATTTATATATCTAGCCTTAATATTTTTCCAAAGTTCCATTGCAGTCTTACTTATTGCATATGAATTATTTTCCAAAACTTTCCTCCCAAACCCAACCTTTCTCCAAATTTCCCACTTTCTTTCTGGGAAACTATCTTCTTTCCAGTTACTCAGATATAAAATTTCAACATCATCTTCTATTCCCTACTCTCTCTTATCAACATAATCAATCAGTTGTAAAATGTTGTTGATTCTATCAATATGTCTTATATTTAACCTCTTCTCTCTACTCAAATATCTAATCCCCTATTTCAGACTCCTACCATCTATGGTATGTACTATTGCAACAGTTTCCTATTCTGTCTACCTGTCTCATTTGAGAAAAATGATTTACCCCATAAAACACAGTTCTGTCTGTATCATCACTCCTCTCAATGAATTCTAATAAATCCCTTTTACCTCTAAGATCAAGAATAAACTCCTCTTTTTGTCATTTTAAAGTCTTTTACAATATGGTTCCAGCTGACTTTCACACACTTAATTATATTGCCCCCATTTGCTCAGTGATTTCCATCCCCCCTGACCAATGATCTTTATAATTTTTTTCAAATATTTTATTTTTCCCAATAACATGTAAAAAATCTTAACATTCATTTTTTAAAAGTGTTGACTTCCAAATTATCTTCCTTATATCCTTACCTCCTCCATCATTGAGAAAGCAAGAAATTTAGTATAGATTATACATGTAAAGTCATGGGAAAATGTATTTCCCATATTAGTAATGTTGTGAAAGAAAACATAGACAAAAAAAAACAGTTTAAAAGGTAAGCTTCAGGGGCGGCAGGTAGCACAGCAAGTAAGAGCACCAGCCCCAGAGTCAGGATGACCTGGGATTGAATCTGGGCTCTGATACTTAGCACCCACCCAGAAACACCTAGCTGTGTAACCTTAAGCAAGTTACTTAACTCCAATTGCTTAGGGGCAGCCAGGTGGCTCAGTGAGTAAGAGCACTGGCCCCAGAGTCGGGATGACCTGGGATCAAATCTGGGCTCTGATACTTAGCACCACACCCAGAAAATAACTGGCCATGTAACCCTGAGCAAATTACTTAACCCCAATTGCTTAAAAAAAGTAAGCTTCAGATTCAATCAATTCTTCTCTGGAGGTGAATATAATTTTTCATCATGAATCCTTCAAAGTTGTCCCAAACCATCATATAATATTGATGTTACTGTGTACAATGTTCCCCTGGTTCTGTTCACTTCACTTTGTATCAGTTCATGGAAGTCTTAACAAGGTTTTCTGAAATCATGCTTCTCATGATTTCTTCTATCACAATAGTACTCCATCACAACCATATACCACAACTTGTTCAGCCATTCTCCAACTGATGGTTGAACTGAAGAAACTCTCCATTTCCTTGCCACCACAAGAAGAGTTGCTATAAATATTTTTATACAAATAAGTAATTTTTTTTTACAAAAAAAATCTCTTTGGGAAACAGACCTAGTAGTGATATTTCTGGATCAAAAGTATACACAGTGTTATAGCCTTCTGAAGTTTCAAATTGTTGTCCAGAATGGTTGGATCAGTTCCCAACTCTACAACGAGTCCATTAGTAAATGACCTTAAGCGAAGAACATTTGAGAGACTTACTAGCTATGTGACCCTAACCAAGTTCCTTAACTTCTTTCTTTCTTTTTTTAAGCAATAGGGGTAACGTAACTTGCTCAAGGTTACACAGCCAGTTATTTCTGGGTGTGGTGCTGAGTATCTGAGCCTGGATTTGATCCAGGTCATCCCGACACTGGAGCCGGTGCTCTTTACTCGCTGAGCCACCTGGCTGCCCCTCCTTAACTTCCTTCAACCTTAGATTCTTCATTTTTAAAATGGGGATAAAAATAGCATCTACATTACAGAGTTGTGAGGATAACATGAGATAATATTTGGAAAGTATTTTGAAAACCTTAAAGAGCTATATACATGGAAGTTGTCTTCTTCTTCCTTCTTCTTCCTTCTTCTTCTTCTCCTTCTCCTTCTCCTTCTCCTTCTTCTTCTTCTTCTTCTTCTTCTTCTTCTTCTTCTTCTTCTTCT
>NW_027185903.1:26367080-26374580 GCF_028583685.1 Petaurus breviceps papuanus
TTCTTCTTCTTCTTCTTCTTCTTCTTCTTCTTCTTCTTCTTCTTCTTTTCTGCCCTTTCCATGCCATTGTCCTATTCCCCATTCCCAGAATGTACTCTCTCTTAACCACTGTCTTTTAGAATCACTAGTTTCTTTCCAGAATTAAATCAAGGGCCACCTTCTTAATGGAATCTTCCTGATTCTCTGAGGTGCTAATACCTCCTCCCCACCTCAAAAAGTTATTGTATTCATTTTGTATATATTATAAATACTAAAATATGAATATGTTGTCTCCTCTGATAAAAATGTAAGTTCCTTTAGGGCGATAATTATTTCTTTTTTTTTTTTGTCTTTGCTTTTCCAGTACCTGGAGCATATTTGACACTATGTTTACTGATTGAAGGATCATCTAAATTGTATAAATTCACATCCATATATATACATAGATCACATGGAATATAACAACCTCTCATATTTTGAAAAATATGTTTTTACTTATGGATAGAGAATTGAACATGCCCAATGGCAATATGATGTCAACTAGGAAATAATGGAGAACAGGTTCAAAAAAGTTGTTTAAAAAATCCTAAATCTATTATATCTATATGAGATGTCAGAAAGTTATTTTAATCTAAATATAAGAATAACTGTGTTTTAAATGTATTTTGGCAGTTTGCCTATAATGAGGCAATATATTCTGTCAAGAAATTTTAAATTGTCAAGAAGAAAAATGTCAAGACCTTGTAGGGGTCATTTTCCTGTCTCTGTATCAGTGATCTAATGCCTTCAAAGGGGAGTAAAATTAAATATTTCAGATCCCTATCTCTTAGAAAAGGACATCTAATAAATTATATCTTCAAGACATCAAGTAACAGAGTCCTAACTTGTTTGTGGTGACATAGATCTTACAAGGTACTAAATTTACTTATTTTAATTTTTTATATTTAATTTTTTCTAATTCCATATAAAAACAATTTTGATATTCTTATTTTATTTTATTTTAAATTTATGAAATAAGGATTTCCATAACATAGTAGAATATAAGAAGATAATTACACATGAAATTGAAAATCTATTATGTATAACTTGATATTCCTTTTAAACATATAATAAAGTTTTTCTTTTTGTTCCCTTTTTTATTCCTTCTCTTTTTTAGAGATGGCTACCATCAGACACAAACATGCACAAAATCATCCTAACACATATTTCTGTTTATCAATTCTTTCTCTGGATGCAGATAGCATCTGCCTTTATGTGACCTGTGTAGTTAATTTGGGTATTTATAATAGTCAAATTATATATTGGCTCAAAGTTGTTCTCAAAACAATATTGTTATTACTGTATACAACATTCTCTTGGTTCCTCTCATCTCACTTTTCATTATTTTGTGCAAGTCTGTCCACATTTTTTTAAATCAACAAGCTCATCGTTTCTTAAAGTACATTTATACTGCATCAGGATCATATACCATAAATTGTTCAGTCATTCCCTCCACTGAAGAAGGGCACTGAAATTTAGAGGGCTTTGACAGCACTTGTAGTCCTCAAATAGTAAGGAAGCAGCTGAGTTTAGTGCCTAGATAATAAGAATTATTAGCTAAAATAGAATTCTTTCAGTAGAATGACTTTCCCTGACCCCATGGTCACACCCTAAATAAGGGTTTCTTTGATCTGGCCCTTTCTTGCTCCTTCTATCACCCAGTGGCCTACCAAGGCAAGTTAATGTCTTCCAGGGTCTCTGTCTCCCCCACCATAGGGATATATGCTCTGTTAAATTTGAATTAATTTTGTTCTTCAACCAGGTACATTCTGTGTTGCTTTCTCTGGACACAGATCTATCCATCTGAAAGAGCTAATTAAGCTTCCTAACAATCTACAGCATAATGAGAGAGAGAGAGAGAAAGAGAGAGACAGACAGACAGAGAGAATGACAGAGAGAGACAGACAGAGAGAGACAGAGAGAGGGACAGAGAGACAGAGACAGAGACAGAGAGACAGAGACAGGCACAGACACACAGAGATAGAGAGACAGACAGAGACACAGACAAAGACAGAGAGACATAAAGAGACAGAGAAACAGAGAGGGGGAGTAGATTATTAATTTAAAAGAGTTCAAAACCATTTTGAAAATTTTCTTAGAATATGATGATAGAAAGAAATGCTCAACTGATATAGGTGTGTGGAGGCTTAGAATAAGAAGAGTTCATAGGAAAAAAAAGGAACTTTCAAATGAAATATTTTCGTTCCAACTGAATTGTCTTACTTTTATTTATTTATTTATTCACTTATTTATCTATCTATCTATCTATCTATCTATCTATCTATCTATCTACCTATCTATTTATTTATTTATTTATCTATCTATTCATTCATTCATTTATTTATTCATTTATTCATTTATTCATTCATTCATTCATTCATTCATTCATTCATTCATTCATTCATTCATTCATTCATTCATTTATTCATTCATTCATTCATTCATTCATCTATTTATTTATTTATTTATTCATTTATTTATTTATTTATTTATTTATTTATTTATTTATTGATTGATTGATTTATTTATTCATTTATTTATTTATTTATTTTGCTTTTTGGATAGGGGAAGGTAGGGTAATTGGGGTTAAGTGACTTGCCCAAGCTCACAAGGCTATTTTTTTTTTTGTGTTAAGTATCTGAGGTAGGATTTGAACTCAGATCCTCCTGACTCCAGGGCTAGTACTATATTCACTGTACCACCCAGATGCCCCTTCTAATTTAAATTTTATAGAAAAACAATTATGATCAATTTAAAATACCTTGGAAAAAGAATGAGGTTGAAAATTCTTATTGATTTTCATATTTAAGCATGTAAATATTTTCAAGTCTCTAGTCTGAGCCTTTCCAAGTTTGTTCAAATTTCAAAGATTTTGCACAATTCCCTTTTTCTTTTAAGGGTTGAACTCCTATTTTTACTTGGTATTTCCATAGCACTTGTACAATTATGAAATCATTACCCATGGTTCTCTATTTCCTCTTTAATTTGTAGCAGTTCAGGAGGTTGACTCTGGAAATTATGAGTCCTGAATTCCCCATTTGACACACTGTAGATTCCTGAATTAATGAGCAAAGTGTAGGGATGTTCAGAGCTTCTCTAACCTGTGGAACTGACTGAGAGAAATAAAAAAAAATGGCAAACCCCCAAGGACAGCCACTTATTCTTTGGCATACAGAGTTAAATACATTTTAAGATGCCCAAGGGAAAAGAGATACACAAGTGACAAGTCCTGAATTCTGGAATAAAAATCTTGATTTCAGATTGCTGAGAAAGCACAAAGGACAATTCTGCAGATTTACAAATCTCAGAGTAAGTTCATAAGCATTTGTTAAATCCCTACTAAGTGTCAGACAACGTGCTAAGTGCTGGGAATATATAAATAGTCCCTGGCCAAAAGCAATTCCCTTGTATCAGAGGAGACAGTATGTATATATGCATACACAGACACAAAGCACATATAAGTTTTAAAGTATTAGAACCCTGACAGCTGGAGGGAAAAATCAGGAAAGGCTTCATAAATAAAGCAGTGCTTGGCTCTCTTGGAGTAAGGGATGGAATCTATGAAGCAGAAACCTTTCTTTAGAAGCCATAGGCAAAGAATTTTTCCATGTGTCCCTGCCTCCATTGCACATTCTGGTCAGGTACATTTGAGAAGGGAAATTAATTAGTCACTGTTTAGAAAATATCTAAACATAGGCAGAACTGTACATCTGCATACTAATCAGGATGTATCCTGAGTCTCTCTACAAAAACATGAGTTAGGAAATAGTAATGTCAAAAAAAAGTTCTACTTTGAATTTGCCAGGCCCTTTAGTGTAGGAAGAAAAAAACATTAGGAAAAAGCATATGGAAAGGTAGAGTAGGTAAGCTGTACTGTGTTAAGGTGGATAGAGTTCTGGATTCGGAGTTGAGGACCTGCATTCAAATCCTTCCTGAGACCCTTACTAGCTGTTTAACCATGGGCAAGTTATTTAATTTATATGGGCCTCAGTTTCCTCATCTGGAAGATAAAAGGGTTAGAGTCACTGACCTCGAAGTTCCCTTCAAGCTCTAGTTCTATGATCCTGTTGTCTCATAAAGGCAACTTCTCTCTCTCTCTCTCTCTCTCTCTCTCCCTCCACCCCACCCCACCTTAGCATGTCTATTCACATGCTCCTCTTGGTCAGCTCTGACTGAGGCCCCTCCTGTCTGGTCAGCCCTGACAATGGAAGCCCTACCCTTTAAAGGTAAAAGCATGTACCCCTCTCACTTGCAGGTCACCTAAAGGACTCTTGCCCGCTTCTCATGGAAGTGTAACAATAAACTTCTACAACTCTCACTCCAATTAAGCCTGAGACCTTGAATTCTTTCTAGACAATATTGCAGGTTTTCTGGTCTTCGATGAGATCAGGGTTCCTGCTGAACCTATTGGGATCCTGTCCCCCGTCATCTCTCTTTCTCTCTCTGTCTCTGTCTCTCTTTCTCCCTCTCTCTCATCTATCTACCTATCATCTATCTATCATATGTTTAGTTCTCTTTAGATCTAATATAGCACATTCATAGAAAAGCTTGATAATATTGATGATAACAATGCAACTGGGGACAGGGAGCCAATAGAATAATGGGGAAAAGGGCCATACTGTGAGGGTAGAGGGCTGAGTGGCAGTCTAAGCTCTTCTATGAATGAATGACATGAAACTAGCTATGATCTGAGAATTGATTTTCTTTGGGCTATTTCATTACTGACAAAATGCAAAAATCTAAACTAGATTATCTCTGAGCTTTCTCCTAGTTCTGGTATTTGAATATTTAGAAAGGGGATCAGACTGAGGGAACCGATTAAAGTTGGGCCAAATGCCCACATACAAGATACAAGACAGAAGAGAAGCAGAGTCAAGGGTAAGTCAAGCTTAAGCACTTTCATTGCCTGTCTGCCATGCATAGAATGCTCTCCATCCTCATCTCTGCCTCCTAGCTTCCTTCCAGTCTAATTGAAATCCCATCTTCTACAGGAAAGATTTTCTGATTCCTTTGAATTCAAATACCTTCTCTGTGCTAATTATTTACAATTTATCTTTTATATAGCTTGTTTGAATATCATTGTTTTCATGTGGCCTCCCCCATTAGACACCCTGAGAGCAGGGATTATATTTGCCTTTCTTTGAATCCCCAATGCTTAGCACAGTGTCTGGCACTCAGTAGGTACTTAATAGATTTTATTGACTTAATAATGGAAGGTGAATGGAGGAGGTAGGCAGCACCAAGAGGTGGTGCCATCATGATGTGTGAAAGTCATAGTAGGCTAAACAATGTATTGGCTGTTCTATTATTTCTGAATTTTTAAAAAGTGAATTATTTCCCTTTCAAAGTTCTTGGAAAGCAGTAGCATGAATCAAAGTGATTGCATGTTCTAGTATAAAGATCTGGACTTAAAGTCCAGTTCTGATATTTAATGACTGTTTGATATTGAGTAGGACACATAAGGAATGAAGGAAATAAATATTTTTAAGAGTTTACTGTGCCCCAAGCACTGTGTTAAGTTTTAGAGACACAAAGACAAAAAGATAGATAATCTCTGCTCTCAAAGGGCTTACATTCTAAAAGAAAGAGGACAATTCACAAAAAAAAGAAGCTGAAAAAGGAAAAAGGATGAAGGGGAGTATGGTTTTGAGGAACAGATGAAGGTAGGACAGGCTGAAACCCTCCTGGGTACCAAAATGGAAGTTCCAGGATGATCTCACCAATGGCAGAGGGGAGGCAGGTCTTAAGGAGGGAAAACCCATGGTGAGTGGGCCTTGCAGGTGATAGGGTCTTCCAGGGTAAAGGGGATCCAGAAGCTGTAAGATGTTCCAAGATGAACCAGTAGTGGTGGGGGATGGGAGGTAGAAGAATGGTGTTGACATCTAGAAAAAGACAGGAGCAGAGCTGGGAAAGGAAAGAAATTTAACCTCTTGAACTTTTTATATCTGTAATGTAGGGATATTATTATTTATTCTACCTACCTCACAGAGTTCTTGGGAATATCAAATGAAGTAATGTATGAAGAGCATTTGTAACCATAATGTACTCTATAAACACAAGCTGTTATTAGTATATGCCCAGAAAATCATTAAGGAAGTGATGAAAACATTACAAAGCACAGCCAAAGAATATAAGATGTTCTTAAGAGAAGACAACGATTGTACAGGCAAAGAAAACAGAAAGCCATCTAACTTGAAGTACATTTATAATTTCAGAAAAAAAAACAACAAACATGGATTAAAAAATGCAAGTGACTAACATGGGAATGTTGTTTTCCATGCAGAGCAAATGAATGTGATAAAGCCTTTATGTCTCTGTTAAGGAAACAGACTCAGTTCTAAGGAGATCTGCCACTGGTCAAGCCCCAGTACCAAAGTTGCTGTAGAAAATATAATAATTAAGGACCTAAGAGGGAGGGAGATTGTTATTCGTCCTTCCCAAGATGGATTTTGTGTATTGTGAGGTAGTGCAGCTGCCATGATATCAGACTATTCTCTCTCCACTATTCCAACCCCACCTTCTCCCGTCCTGATATTTGCTCACATTGTCTACCAGACCTCACAAGGTATCTCTCTCTATTTCTTGAAAGTACTCCCTTTCTTTGAATGCCTAATGCTGGTCACCTGAATACAATGGCACATTACAAAGCAGAGGAGGGTGGGCTAGATGGCCTCTGAGGCCTTTTCCAGCCTTGTGTCTCTGAACTTATAAAGCCATAATGCCCCTGAAGAAAGAAAAGCCCATGGAAGAACTCTACAGAACGGAGCACTAAGATTGAAAAGATCGAATGTTTCTCAGCCGGCTTCTTTTTGTCTCTATTGGAGTTCTCTTTTGCTTTGTGTATCTCTGAAGAGGTTTCCTATGTTCTGCTGAAATCTTGATCACAGAGGACATTGTAGTGTTTGGCAAAGATGATTCTGAGCCCCTAGATCAGTGCCAGCTACATCCTTTCCCCAGCCATGCTTTCTATACTGTTCCCTTCTCTGGGTCAGAGGTTGCAGAATCCCAGTCACATGGCATGGGACCTTTTACACAACCGGCTTTAGAAGAAGAGCAGCTGGGTTCTGGCTTTGCTACTCTTATATTCCATAACTTGAAAAAAAAGCCTTTAATAGGTTTGGAGCTCAATTTCACTAGCTTTAAAATAGCATTTGCTTCCTTTGAGCACTGTTGCTAGGAAATAAAAAAGATAGTGATGAGCCATTACTATAAACTCTTATCAAGTACAGCAAAGTTTCAGTTAACCAAACATTTAGTTAGTGGCGAGTTCCTTCATTTACATGAATTGGTCATTTTCAAAGAATTAAATATGCTTAACACTAAACTATAATGAGAGTGAGGAAATTTTTTTTTATTTTTTTGAGGATCAAGAATACACTTTAGGAGTTTGCAATGCCTCTGGGTTATCAGTCTGAGAACAATTTCACTTTTCAGGGTCTCAGTTTTTTCCTGTGTAAACTGAGGTGGTTGAATCAGGTGACC
>NW_027185903.1:26379004-26430668 GCF_028583685.1 Petaurus breviceps papuanus
TTCCTTCCTTCCTTCCTTCCTTCGTTCCTTCTCACCTCCCTCCCTCATTCCCTCCTTCAATACACATGTACCTTTTGCTTCTAAAAATGCAAGTAGAGACTTTACTTTGTCTTCCTATTCCCAGGGACTATGATGGCATCCTGGCATATGATATAGGTGCTTAGTAAATATTTCTTCATATGGATAGTCTGGCTCTCTACCATTAACTTGTTGAGTGGTCTTGAGAATTGGAAGTTATTTCACCTCTCTGAGTTTTACCTCCTTATCTATAAATGAAAGAAATTGAACTATGTTGAGGACATCTAACATCCCTTGCAGCTCTAACATTCTCTTGATTCTATCAGTCATTCATTTACCACTACCCCACCTCTTCTTGGGTTATGTGATTCTGTGAATATAATCTATCTATCCACCCCAGGGAAATTTGATAATCAGAATTACTTCTGGATAAAGTGATGGAACTTTGCTCAACAGACATTTACCCTTACTCATATTCATTTTACTAACATTGTAGCTTCTACAACTAAGCACCCGTGCACACAGGTGGGTCCCAAGTGGCCCCAAATGCCACCCTCTTTAACCTACATACAAATGTAATAAAAAATTTGAGTTATTACTATATATTATTTTTATTTATTTAAATGTTAAATGAAATGACCACATGAAAAAGATTTTCCAAGCTCATCTCCCTATGATTTGCAGACAATGAGGTTCACTCACTCACTCCCCTACCCCTTCTTCCATGCTAGACTTTTGACTAAGATAAGGTCATACTCTGGAAGACCTGTGAGACTTTCATTCTTCCATGGTGCTAAGGTTCTAGTCAGAAGCAGAAGCAGAAGGAGAGAGACACACACACACACACACACAGAGACACAGAGAGAGAGAGACAGAGAGACAGAGACAGAGAAACAGAGACAGAGAGAGACAGACAGAAACAAAGAAAAAGAGAAAGAGAGGGGGAGGGAGGGAGAGAGGGAAGGAGAGAAGGAGGAAGAGAAGGAAAGAGGATAGACATTAAGTATAGATATTGAAATATAAGTAGAGATATACTGAGCTATATAAAAGATATGAACAATTTAGTGAGATTTTTGAATGATTAAAAGTCGTTTTCCAAAAATGTTAGACTTATGTAGTGGTATATTAACTGAGTATTGGTAAACTCCATTCTTTCATTGCCAATGAAAATCTTGAAGGTACGTGACATCATTTGTTTCAGAAATTACCCCATGCTAGTTGTTCTTAACTTAGAGTGTAAGGACCTCAAGGGATCTGTGAATAAGTTTCAGGGAATCTGTGCACTTGGATGAGGAAAAAAAAAATATACATATATATATATATATATATGTATATACATACATATACACACACGCATATGTGTGTATTTATTTTCATGAACCTCTAACTAAAATTTAATATTTCCTTCAAATATGAATTAAAAAAAAATTCTTCTGAGAAACAATACATGAACTTCACCAAACTGTCAAAGGGGTTCATCATAAAAATAAAGTATGATAAGGTAGAATCCCTGCTCCATATGAATTTATGCCTTGATGTAGAAATAAAGTGTTGATGATGGTGGAGAGAAAGATAAAATTATGATTCTATATTGCAATTAATCAGTGAGGGGATGAACAGATGTTAAGTTACATTTCACTCACCAAAACCCCTAAGGGGTCTAGGAACTAGTGACATATTTCCAGAGTCATTAGTAAAGGCAGTTTGGAGTATATGCAATGAGCACCATTAGCTCTCCTTTAGTTCAGTTGTAGAAGTCATTGTACAAAAACTTGGGAAATCTAAGCAATAGTCAAAGCCTTGGCATTATGTCACTATGTGATTGCATATACCACTTTGCCTCTTCAGGCTTTTTAGCTTCCTCATCTGTAAAATTAGAGTGTTTAGAGCAGATGATCTCTGGCATCCCTTCTGGCTCTGAAACTCTATGATGCATTCATTCAATGAGTTCTCAAAGGATGTTGATGGATGAGGTTGATACAGTCTGATGGAGTCTGGTCAGATTAGGTTCCTCTTCCTACAGGGAAGGATGAATGTGGAAACAGTGATGAATCCCCTAATGTAACAATTGAGTACCTTTTCCTAAGTGTCTTGTTATCTAGCTAACTCATTTGAAGGTGCCTTGGGTCTGGCTACTCTGGGTTGTTGCAAAAAGTACCAGCTCCCAGGGGCAGCTAGGTGGCACAGTGATTAGAGCACCAGTCCTGGAGTCAGGAGGACATGAGTTCAAATCTGGGCTCAGACACTTAACACAAAACTAGCTGTGTGACCTTGGGCAAGTCACTTAACCCCAATTGCCCTGCATTCCCCCCTCCAAAAAGCAAAAAAAAAAAGTACCAACTCCCTTTATAGAGTCATGAAGGGTAAGTTGTAAGATCACATACTTAGAGCTGGAAGGACTCTTAGAACCATGTAGGACAAACTTTTCATATTTAGAGCTGAGTAAAGTGAAAACCAATTTAGTTAAGTGGAGAAAAAAAGATGATTGGGAAAAGGGAGAAAGAACCTATATGTTCTAAAATGTTTATAGAAGCTGTCTTTGTGATGGCAAAGTACTGGAAATTGCATCAATACCAGTCAATTGGGGAATGGCTGAACAAGTTGTAGTACGTGATTGTGATGGAATACCAGTTATTGTCCTTTAAGAAATGATGAGTTCAACGATCTTAGAAAAACATCAATAGACATGTGAAATAATGAAGGGCAAAATGGGCAGAACCAAGAGAATGTTGTAATATTCATTTTTAAAACTTTGAGTCCTAAATTCTCTGCCTCCCTCCCTCCCTACCCTCATTAAAACGGCAAGCAATTCAATAGAGATATGTAGTTACGCAAAACATATCCATAATGTCATGTTGTGAAAGAAAATATAGACAAGAAAAAAATCAAGAAAAATAAAGTTTTAAGAAGCATGTTTTAATCTGCATTCAGAAAATATCAGTTCTTTCTCTTGGGATGGATAGCATTTTTCATCCCAAATCCTTCAGAATTTTCTTGGATTGTTGTATTGATGAGAATTTTCATGGCTTATCATCCTACAATATTGCTATTACATTGTACACAATTCATTTCACTCTGCATCAGTCCAGGAGAGTTTTTCCAGGTTTTTCCAAGAGCATCCTGCTCATCATTTCTTATAGTACAATAATATTTCTTCATAATCACATACCACAACTTGTTCAGTCATTCCCAAAATGATGGGCATCCCCTCAACTTCTAATTCTTTATCCTGAGAAAAGATCTGCTATAAATATTTTTGTACATATAGGTACTATTCCTTTTTGTTTTATCTTTTTGGGGATACAAATCTAGTAGTGTTATTGCTAGGTCAAAAGATATGTATGGTTTTATAGCCCTTCAGAAATAGATATAGACAGTACATAAAAGAAAAGAAGATGAAGGTTCAGTGGTGGAACAAGTTCAAGGAGTCAGGAATGGGACTTTAGCCCCTTCAAAACCTGTTTTCCAATCACCTTTCCAGTCCTCCATAATTCTCTAATCTAACCAAACTGGACTCGAAGTTATTTCCCATATGTGACAGCCCACCTCTTGCTTCACAAAGGTCACCTGTTGTGTCTGGATTGTGTTTTCTGCTCACCTCAGGCTCACAGAAGACCTAGCTTTCCTGGAAGCTCAATTCAAGGGCTGTTATGTCCTGTCCTACCTGAGTTCTCTCTCCCTCTTGATGTTACTTTGGATATTTTTTGTATTAGTTTATCTATTGCAGCATCTACCCCAGGATTGAAGATAAGTTTAACGAGGAGGGTAGCTGTTTCCCTAGCTCCCAGTCTCTCTCATTGCACATAACAATCAACTTATCAATAAGTATTGATTAAGTACCAACTAAGTTCCGGGCACTATATCATGTACTGGAAATACAAAGACAAAAGCAATATAGTCTCAGCCATGAAAGAGATCACATTCTTTTAGAGGAAAATAAATTGTACACATATGAGTAAATTAAAAAAAAAATCATGTAAATTCAGGGAGGTGGAGAAGGGAAGGCCAGAATATAGGAGAAATAGGAAAAGCTTCAGGTGATTTGGCTTGACTTTGAAGTAAGCTAGAGATTTTAAGGGTGGAGGTGAGGAGGGAGAGTATTCTAGTCAGGCAAAGGTACAGAGCGAGGGATAGACTATTGTGTCAGATGAATAGCAAATAGACCAAGTGGACTGGAACAAAGATTGCATGCTGGTGAAGGGGGTCCTACATCCTGAAGGACCAGCTGAATCCAGACTGTGAAGGGCTATAAATAACAAACAGAAGAGTTAGTATTTGATCCTAGAGGGTATAGGGAACCGCTGGAGATTTTTAAAAGGGGAGTCAGAGCTATGCTTTAGAAATAATCGTTCTGGCTCCTGGTGCTCAATAATTGTTTGCTGAATTGAACAGAATTGACCAAATATTTCTCTCATGAAGCCTGAGTTGAAAATGACATATTGAAAAGAATAAATGGTTACCTCTTTCCTCAAAACTATTCCATGTGTAAAACACAAGGAATTATCCTTAATCTTTTATGAAATCTTTTCTCTACCTTGTTGGAAAAAGGGTGTTGACTTCTAGTTTCCTGGATGCATTATACATAAATATGTAATTTCCTTCTCCAATCTAATCCTCCAAATGCACAAAATGAACCCTTCCTTTGTCTTCAGATGAAAACTGAAAATATAGCCCTTGCTTTATGTATATTTTCAAGTGTTTTTTAATTTAGTAGTGTCATCATAACATGTTTCCTCTTTGCCCTTGAGACCATGTCTATTCACCTTGATTTGGGCAACACTAAGCCTTGCTTAGGACTCTGCTACTGAGTAACATCTAGAAAAACTTAACATCTCTCAGACAGTGCTGAATTCAGTGGACACAAGTACTATACAGCTCAAAAACGGATTGGCTTTTGCCCTAAGCATATCATTATTTGCTATGGACACCACTGCCCTCTAATGGAAGCATAATGGGATCTATGTCCCCCACATGTCTATTGCCTAGCCTGGAGTGAAAACAATGCTATTTTTTGTAATTCTTGTTAGCACAGCAAGCATTCTTGTTTTTTATGCCATATCTGGACCCTAGAAGTTCTACATGCTCTGCCCACCTATAGCAATGTAGGTACAGCACAAGAACATTTAATTATTGATCCTTCTCCAGTTTTGAAGACAGATTGGATTAAAGCTTATGTGAATAGGGATTGATGTCTAATCTTACATAATCCACACCCAAGCTTATATGTGATGATAAAATGAGAAACACATTGAACATGATTTTAAGTGCTTCTGTTTGGTTAATGTATAATTCAGGAAAACATCAGCAAACAGCTCTGAGATACTAGTAACCAAGCTAATCCCAGGAGGGGACTGCAATCCATTCCTTAAGTGGGGCAAATACTTCATATACTGCTTTAGAGAGAAAGGACTGTGGGAAATATATTGTGCAAAACCAGAAGGATGGCCAACATCATAAAATCTTTATACTATCACATTCTGTTTCCTCATCCCAATAAAAAATAATATGTTAATATATAAAAGGGAGATACATCATACCCAATCACCCTACTCTATTAATTGGCATGTTTTAGTGAGCCATAAAATGCTACTTGTTACTTTTTAATTTCTGGAAAGGAATTCAGCTATTCAGTTGTGTCTAATTCTTCATGGCCCCATTTGAGATTTTCTTGGCAAAGATAGTGGAGTGGTTTGCCACTTCCTTCTCCAACTCTTTTTACAAATGACGAAATTGAGGTAAACAGGGTTGAGTGACTTGTCCAGAGTCACATAGCTAGTAACTATCTGAGGCAAGATTTGAACTCAGGAAGATGAGTCTTCCTGACTGTAGGCACAGCATACTATCCAATATGCTACCTAGCTGCCCAAAACAAAGGGAAAGGCTAAGTTATTAAAGGAAAACATAAGCCCCAGTATCCCTCAACACTTCTATCCCATCATTTCAAGTGCGCCAGTTGAACATCAGGGGAAAAGGATGTGAGACAAAGCTACTAAGAACTCTCTCACAGAAGGCTATACAGTTCACAAAATCTTGTGAGGAAGATGATGGCAGAACCACAGGCAGAAAGCTAATGTGATCTTAGGCTGTATTAAGAGAATGGCTTCTAGAATTTTGTCCTAGTCAGATTACAACTGGAATCTTGTATTCAATTTTAGGTGTTATATTTTAGGAAGGACATGAATAAGCTGGGCAGTGTGCAACAGACAATGAGCAGGATGACCTTAAGATCATATCATTTGAAGACTGATCAAGTAATAATAACAATTGACATTTACAATCATGCTTGAAAGTTTGGAAAAAGAGTTTTATCTGCTTTATCTCATTTGATCATCACAGTGACAATGCATGGAACTGAGTGTTTAGAATAAAAAAGAGAAAACTTAGGAGAAAAGGATATGATCCATAAAAAGTATTTGAATGGCTATCATGTAGACAAAGAATCAGACCTGTTTTACTTGACCCCATTGGGAAGAACTAGGATCACTGGTTAGATATTGAAAATGTAGATTTGATTTGACTTGGTCACAATTAGTTGCTAAAAAGTGGAATGGGATCCCTTGAGAGATTCTCCCTTGCTGTAACTCTTTCAAGCAAAGGCAGGTTGACCACCTGTCAAGAAGGTGGTAGAAAACAACCTTACTTGGGGACTGGTTGGGTTAGATGGGCCTAGAGATACTTTCCAACTCAGATTTCTGTTACTCTGTAACACATTTTTCCCTACATAAGACAAGTGAGGTCTCCAAGAACACAGCATGAAAGGATCAGAACTTTTGCTGCTGGTAGATGTGTCTAATAAAAGCAGGAGAGTGGTGACTCCACTTGCTTTTTTCCCTCATTATTTCCCACCCTCTGCCACTTGCCACACTGAGTTTCTTTTGACTGTTGATCACAAAAGAACTTGGGAGCAAGGGAAGCATTTCACCGTTGCCCTAACATGGCTTCTAGAGACTTCCCCAAAGTGGGTTTTGGAGACACAGGCTCACAATCAGGGAGTTGACAGGAAATAACAAGATGGCAATCAAAGATGTGACACTTAGCAATGCTCTTCTTCCTAGAGGAGATGACTTGCCTATAAGAAATGGACACTCCAAAGAGAATTGTACTATGACATCAAAAGAGGACACTCATATTTTATAGACTCATTGGTATGAGTTATCTTGGTTACAAATAACCCTATGCTCTCCTTATATGTACCCTTACTACATGCATAACAGGAGTGTGCAACTTCAAGTATATTCCTGGGCTGTATTTGCTCCCTACTTGAATTTTCATCAATCAGTTGTGTTCTCTGTGTGTCTATATGTGTGTATGTTGCTCCATCACTGGTGTTATGGTAACCTATTGAAAGTATAGCCTGTGTGTTACTGGGGAGAGTTTTTCTTGGCACTTTATTTATGTTGTTTATTTATGTGTTATTTACTTTTGAGTTGACCTGTATCCTTGATTTGTCAGTAAAATACAGACATTGACACAGTTTTATAAGCTATACTTTTGGATGAGTGATGACTCACAGATACTTTCATCCTGATAAAGTTTTCTTTGAGGCCTACTTTTTTCCTTTTTTTTTTTTTTACAAATGATATGAAACCATGACTGAGAGAGATTAAGCAACATCAAGTAAAGAACTGGCCAGGTCTTCTGGTTTCAAGTTCATTGCTTTTGTTACTACCTGTTACTGGTTCCAGAGTGGGAACTCGCCTACAACATGCTCCCGGCAGGGAAATTCTCCCCAAAAGGAAAAAAAAAAAATGAATTCTCTGGTATCACTTCTATTCCTCTAAGGAAGAAAGGTAAAATGGACTATAGTGGAGGGAAACTTGGTAAAAGGATAGAAAAGGATGCCTGGGAGCAGTTTTACTATAGATCCAGTATCTGTCTGGTAGGGTTCCCCAGGAAAAGAGGTAGAGAGAGTAGAGACTAAGTTTGCTATATCAAATCTCCATCTGTCCATGGAATAGAAAGGAGACTGGCTTCAGTCCAGCCACAGTCACAAGCAAACTGGTCGCCTCAGTGCTGCCAGGCAAAAAATGACATGAGTTTCCAAGTGGGAGGAGGTTTGCATGGTGGCAGATGGAGAAGTAATTCATTGGAGACTCATACTTCAGAGATTCATGCCCTTGCTCCCTTTGAAGATGCTACTGAGCTGTTCTTCCTGGAATGAGTTTCTTTTTTTTGGTCTTTATTAATTTGTTGTTTACTTTTAGTTTACAAGATTCAGTTCCACAATCCCTTGAGTTTCAAATTTTCTCCCTCTCTCCTACCCCCGCACCCCCATTGTGGCATGCAATCAAGTATAGGATCTACAAACACTTTCACATTAGACATTAGTCAGGTTGTAAAGAAGGACTGTAACAGATGGAATGAACAATGGGAAAAAGGAAAGAAAACCAAACAAGAACAAGAAAGAGAGCTGATAGTTGCTTCAACCTCTATTCAAACTCTGTAGTTCTTTTTATGAATGTAGACATCTCTTTACATCATGAGTCTTTTGGAGTTGTCTTATAACTTGCATTGCTGAGAAGAGCCCAGTCTATCACAGTTGGTTATCATACATATGTTGTGTCTGTAATTCTGCACAAATTTGTCCTGGTTCTGCTCTTCGAGTGAGTGAGTTTCAAGTCAGAGTGCAATGGAGTAGCGATGGTGACTGCTCCTCCACCCCCACCTTCCCACTCAGCTGAACATTCTGAACCAAATTTCAATAACCTGTATGAGTTACCCTGGTTACAAATAACCCTAGGCTCTCCTATTGGATGGCCCATTCTGCCAATGGTCCAGGGATATAGATTCTAATCCCTTCCCTTAAACTAACATTGAACCTCTTTTTCCTACTCTGCAATATGAGACAAAGTAGTCCCTAAGGACAGAATTAGCTTTAATAGTCTATAGGTCTGAGATATGGGTACAATATGACTCCAACTTATTTTGGCTTTAATTTCAGTAATAGGTGAAAAAACCCTTATCACATTCAAGTGGACAAGTCACTTCCATTTTCTAAAGCTTCATTTTCCTCCTCTGCAAAATAGAGTTGAACCAATTGATTTCTAAGATCCTGTCCAGGTCTCATATGATGCCATGATACTTTGATAATATCTCTTTTAGACTTCTACTCCCCCCCCGCCCATATCTGTTCTTATTATACTTGGACTACTCCACCAATACTCCCAGTAATTAGACTTCTTAGAAGGATGCCAATTGTGAAGAAACAGTTGACATCAACATCTAAATATCAAGAATAATTCATTAAAATAGGAAGTTATTGGCTGGCCCATTTTTTCTTCTTGGAGCTTCCCCAGTAGTGGTTTTATGGCATTCCAAGGAATTTGCCCACAGGGTCATATGTTCTGAGTTTTCTATCTCACCTCCTATGGGGTGGGAGGGTAGGAAGGGGGTAGTGCCTATCGAAAGAACTTGTGTGCATTTTGAATAGCTTGCCCCAGGCAAAGTTTTTTCAGTTTTCCTGAGGTACAAAAACTCCTAGATATTTCTCAGATTTTTTCTGTACATTTATGTGTAGAAGGTTTAATTACGGGGAGTAACAATTAGTATGATCATGAGAGCAGCCTCTAGCCTGGGGATATACAATGGAGAAAATTGTGCACAGTAGAAACAGATGCTTGGTTTTAGGAAAGCACGGTATTTGCCTATGAGGAAATAAATACTGTCATTAGTCTTGATGAGGACAGCAAACCTGAATGTTGGCAACACTGCATCTGTGACTTATGGTCAGTGCCCTAAAAATTAATAAAATTCACCCTACTAGAGCTGGCAGACTCCCAGAAAATAAATTAATGAGACTCCTCCAATAATTGTAAACCCTCTAATTATGAGCCATTCGTTTTATTTTATGTTGGAAAAAGAACAACAATGCTGTGGTAACTTCCTCTTGCACCTGTATAGCACCTGCCTATATACATCAGAGGAACACAGTGAGGAACTAAATATGACTTTCCCCAATTAGATGGAAGCTGCAGAGAAAATATGGGGATATATATGTACTCAAAGGAAAAGAAACCACACTGGAAAAATAAAATGTTATTTATTCTACATGTAAGAAGGGGCAGAGGTACGATAATCCACAAAAAGCACTCAGATCATAGATCATAAACAAGGTGAACTAGGATCCTAATGGAAGGTGGTGAATTTTACAAGAACCCTCTCTTTCCTCCTCTCTGAGAATCATCCCATATGAAAAATAGTATTCCTTTGAAGAGGTGGGAATGAAAATGAGAGAGGACAAAGAGAGAAAGAGAGAGACAGAGAGACAGAGACAGAGACAGAGAGACAGAGAGAGACAGAGAGGCAGAGAGAGACAGAGAGACAGAGAGAGACAGAGAGACAGAGAGAGCAAAGAGGGAGAGACAGATAGAAAGACAGAAACAGAAAGAGATAGAAACAGAGTTGTTGGACTTAAAATGCAGAAAAAGGTAATTTGCTTTGCTTGCCTACACATATTTATTAAGGAAATTTCATGTATTTATTTGTTTTTGTTTAATTGAAGGAGAGGAAATAAATGTTAATTAATAAACAAAACATTTTTTATTTTTTAAAATATTATTTATTTTTTTATTTTCAAAAGTCATTTCCACAAAATTTTGAGTTACAAATTTTCTCCCCATCTTTCCCCTACTCCCACCTAAATATAGTGAGCCTACTGAATACCTGTTCCCCCAATCTGCTCTCTCTTATATCCTCTCCCATACCCCCTTTCTATTAGGGCAAGATGGATTTCTACTCCCCATTGCCTGTATATCTAATTTCCCAGTTGCATGTAAAAAAA
This sequence comes from Petaurus breviceps papuanus, assembly GCF_028583685.1. Taxonomy (NCBI): domain Eukaryota; kingdom Metazoa; phylum Chordata; class Mammalia; order Diprotodontia; family Petauridae; genus Petaurus; species Petaurus breviceps. Next base: position 26,389,803 of record NW_027185903.1, read on the forward strand.
AAAACAAAAACAAAATTTTAAACATTTGTTTTTAAAACTTTGATTTCCAGATTCTTTCCCTTATTCCCTCCTCACCCAGCCCCACTGGGAAGACAAGCAAGTTGATATAGCTTGTGCACGTGTAGTTACACAAAACTTTTCCATGGTAGTTATATTGTGAAGGATTAACTATATTTCCCTCCATCCTATCGCGCCCCCACTTATTCTATTATCTACTTTGACCCTGTCCCTTTTCAAAATTGTTTGCTTCTAACTATCCTCTACCCCAATCTGCCCTCCCTCCTATGAATCCCCCTTTTATCCTCTTCCCTACTACTTTCCTGTAGGGTAAGATAACCAATTGAGTGGGTGTTATTCCCTCCTTAACCCAACTCCAAGGTGAGTAAGGTTGACCCATTACCTTTCACCTTCCTTCTCTTCCCCTCCATTGTAGCAGTTCTCTCTTGCTTTTTTTATTCTTTAAATTAAATTTTATGTTTACTTTTAGTTTGCATCATTCATTTCCACAAGATTTTGAGTTACAAATTTTCACCCTGTCTTTCCCCTACCCACCACCCCAAAATAGTGATCACACTGTGTATCCCCTTGACTAATCTGCTCTCTCCTATATCCTCCCCTTTCCCCTCTCCGAGTTTCTAGTAGGGCATGATGGATCTCTATATCCCAGTGCCTGTATATCTTATTTTCCAGTTGCATGTAATAAATAATAATGATAATAATATTTTTTTAACATTTCATTTTTAAACTTTGAATTCCAGATTTTTTTCCATTCCTCCTTTGTCACCCACCCTTACTGGGAAGATAAGCAACTCAATATAGGTTATACATGTGTAGCTTTGCAAAATATTTCCATAATGGATATAATGTGAAAGACTTGACTATATTTCCCTCAATCCTATCCTGAATCCCTTATTCTATTCTCTACTTTGACACTGTCCCTTTTCAAAAGTGTGTGCTTCCAACTTCCTTCCCCCCCCCAAACTCTCATCCCCTTCCCCCCTACTCTCCTGTAGGGAGAGATACCCTATTTAGTGTGTATGTCATTCCCTCCCTAAGCCAAATTCAATGAGAGTAAGGTTGACCCAATCCCTTTTGCCTTCCTGTTCTTTCCCTCCATTGTAACAGTTTTCTCTTGTCTCTTTTATATGAGATAATTTACCCTATTCTATCTCTCCCTTTCTCCTTCTCCCAATAAATTCCTTTCTCACCTCTTAGTTTTATTTTTTTAGATATAATCCCTTTATATTCAACTCATCCTGTGCCCTCTCTACATGTATACAAGTATGTACACATATACACAAACTCACATATATATTTATATACACATACACTCTCCTATGCATACATATATGAATGTATACATATACATATATATATATATATACATACACATATATTGCCTTCAACTATCCTCATACTGAGAAAAAGTCTCATGAATTACAATTATCATTTTTCCAGTAGGAATATAAATAGTTCAATTTTAATAAGTTCCTTATGATTTCTTTTTCCTTTTTACTTTCTCATCCTCTTGCTTCTTGTATTTGAAAGTCAAATTTTCTGTTCAGCTCTGGTTTTTCCATCAAGAATGCTTGAAAGTCCTCTATTTCATTGAATGACCATATTTGCCCCTGAAGCATTATACTCAGTTTTGCTGGGTAGGTGATTCTTGATTTTAATCCCAGCTCCTTTGAAATCTGGAATATCATATTCCAAGCCATTTGATCCCTTAATGTAGAAGTTGCTAGATCTTGTGTTATCCTAATTGTGTTTATACATACTCAAATTGTTTCTTCCTGACTGTGTATAATATTTTCTCCTTGACTTGGGAAATCTGGAATTTGATTATAATATTCTTAGGAGTTTTCATTTTGGGATCTTTCTCAAGAGGCTATTGGTGAATTCTTTCAATTTCTATTTTGCCCTCTGGTTCTAGAATATCAGGGTAATTTTCCTTGAGAATTTCTTGAATGATCATTTCTAGGCTCTTTTTTTTTATCATAGCTTTCAGGTCCCAATAATTTTTAATTTATCTCTCCTGGATCTATTTTCCAGGTCAGTAGTTTTTCCAATGAGATATTACACATTTTCTTCTATTTTTTTCATTTGTTTGGATCTGTTTTGTAGTATCTTGATTTTTCATAATGTCATTAGCTTCCATTGCTCCAATCTAATTTTGAAGGAATTATTCTCTTCAGTGAGTTTTTGAAATCCCTTTTCCATCTGGCAAAATTCGGCTTTTTAAGGCATTCTTCTCCTCATTGGCTTTTTGGCCCTCTTTTGCCATTTGAATTAGTCCATTTTTTAAACTGTTATTTACTCCCTTAGCAGGCTGTTGAGTTGCTTTTCATGATTTTCTTTCATCATTATCATTTCTCTTCCCAATTTTGTCCTCCATTTCTTTTACTTGATTTTCAAATCCTTCTTGAGCTCCTCCATGGCCTGTAATCAATTCATATTTTTCTTGGAAGGTTTTGATGCAGGAGCTCTGACTTTGTTTTCTTCTTCCAGTTTGATGTTTAGATACTTTTCATACCCCCAAAAGGACTCTATGCTCTGATTGCTCTTCATCTGCTTGCTCATCTTGCCAGCCAATTACTTGACTTTTGAGCTCTTTACCATGATAGAACTTTGCCTTTTCTGCTGGGGTTTTCACGGATTCCAGAGATATCAGGAGGGCACCCTCTCCATAGCTCCCACAAACTTTGTCATGGTTGCTTGGTCCCCTGACAATCTGTAGGCCAGGAGTTCCAGAGTCAGCCATGCTCCAGTAGCTGCAGCCACTGTGCCTCTACCACTCCTCACCCCAGGAGCAGGTGCTAGACTGTGCTCCTCTGTCACCTGGTTCCAAAACAGTTCCTCACTGACCTTTTACTTTTTATTTGGTGTTTATTGGTTGAGAAATCTGGAAATCACCAGTTGCCAGTGATTCACTCACCTGAAGTCTGCTCCAGCCGGCGCTGGTTGGGGCTCTCCTGGGTCTGGGTCAGAGGCTCATGTGGGATTGCACTCAGCTTCCAGTCTGGTGTGATAGACCCTTTCTGTTGGCCTACCAGGCTGCCTTCAGGGGGTAAATGTGTTTCTCTCTGTCACTTTGTTGGTTCTGTAGCTCTAAATTTGTTTAGAGTCATTTTTTAAACTGGTATTTGAAGTGGTTGGAACAGGAGCTGAAGCAAGTTCCTGCTCTTACTCCACCCCTCCAAAAACATTATTTTAAATAAATCAAATGGATAACAATGCTCAGTGTAGGATGTCTATTGATTATCTCTTCCTCTATCTCTTCTACATTATATTTGTCATATAACTACCAAATGACTTTACACTCATTTTCCTGCATAGATTTTTTAAATTTATTATATTTTATTTTTTTATTTTCAGTTCTGAATTATCTCCCTGCCTCCCAACCCTCCTCCACCCATTGAGAAGGCAAGCAGTATGATATTCTTTATAGATATAAAGTCATTAAAAATACATTTCCACATTAACCAGGTCACAAAAGGAAATAAAAAAAGCAAGGAAAATGAAGTAAAAGAAATTATGTTTCTATAGGAGCTCAGACTTCATCAATTCTCTCTGCAGACAGTTATGTTTTTCATCTTGAATCTTTTGAAATTATTATGAATGATCATATGGATCAGAGTAGCTGAATTTAACAGTTGATTATTGTTACAATGTTGTTGTTACTATGTACAGTGCTCTCCTGGTTCTGCTCACTTGTCTTTGCATCAATTTGCAGGTCTTCCCAGGTTTTCTGAAACTGTTTCCTTCATTATTTTTTTTAGTATAGTAGTATTCCATCATAATCACACCATAACTTGTTTAGACATTCCCAAAATATTGGGAATACCCTCGATTTACATATTTTTCCACCACAAAAAGAACTGATGTAAATATTTGTGTACATATTCGATTTTTTTTAACTTTTTGTATTTTTTTTTTGGAATACTGAGCTAGCAGTGGTATATCTGGGTCAAAGAGTATGCACAATTTAAAATCCTTTGGGCAGAGTTCCAAATTGTTCTCCAAAGTTGTAGAACCAATTCACAACTTCACCAACAGTCACTACTATTGTACCTATTTTTCATATCCCCTCCAGCTTTTGTCATTTTCACTTCTTGTCATGTTAGTCAACTGATGGGTATGAAGTTCAGGGTTGTTTTAATTCGCAGTTCTCTAGTTATTAGTGTTTTGGAATTTTTGTATATGAATATTGATAGCTTTGGTTTTTTCTTCTTAAAACTACTGGTTGATATCCTTTTGGCCATTTATCAATTGGAGAATATCCCTTATTTTTTTTTAATTTGCTTTAGTTCTCTATAAATTTGAGAAATGAGACATTCATCAGAGAAACTTACTGTAAAATCTTCCATTTCCTAGTTTTCTGCATTCTTTCTAATTTTGGCTATTTTAAGTTTCATTTGTGCAAATGCTTTTAAATTTAATGCAATGAAAATTATTCATTTTTCCTCTTGTTATCTTCTCCATCTCTTGTTTGATAATAATTTTTCCCTTATCCATAGATCTGACAAGTTGCTCATGATATCTCTCTCCCTTTGTATCTGACTCACATGCCCATTTTGAGTTCATCTTGGTATTTAGTGTGAAATGTTGGTCTGTGTCTAGTTTCTGCCAGACTACTTTACACTTTTCCCAAAATTTCATGTCAGATAGTGAGTTCTTGCCCCAATACCTTGGATCTTTAAGTTTATCAAAAAGTGGTTAACTAAGATCTTTTGCTTCTGTTTATTATTTGCATAATCTGTTCCATTGATCAACCACTATATTTACTGTCCAATAACTCATTATTCCTTCATAGTTTTTCATTGTTCCCTAGGATACAGTTTATTCCCATCTTTGATTCATCAGATTTGATTCATCAGAGACTGTAGTATTCCATAAATTGCAGTTGTTCAGTATAACTCAAAGAATATACAAATGAATCTGTGATCTCATTGATTTAGAAATCTCTGCTATGATTCAGGCAATGTCATTCATTCCTACTGATCCTCTGTGTCTCCCATCCATGTCCTCTGCTGAAGAATTAATTCAGTATGCTGTATTGTTTTTAGCTTAGCCAAGTTACTTTTTAGCTGTTTACTCAAGTGGAACATTAGAACATAGATACATTAGCAGGTCTCACAGTCATTTTCCCCAAACTAGAATAATTTGGGTGAACAATTTATGCTCTAACAATTGTGTTTAGAAAAAAAACCCAAGAACAATGGTAGCATTGAAAGATAAGTAAGAGGTCATAATATGGTGCTAAGAGGGAATTACAAAATCAAAAATTAATGAAGGTATGGTTAATGGGATATCATGATCCAACTATGAATGGAACTTTCCAGAAGCAAGTCCTATAAGTTGATCAGGTGCTTTTCATTGTCTTGCTGACAAAGCACATTTGTTTCCATGGAAAAATATACCTTCATATTATTAACAATATCTATACTACACACAGCTTCTTGGGGTGAAGTAAATTCTCTCTTCTGTTCATAGGTTTGGGGGTATTTTTAATGGTAACAATGCATTTGTTTAAGTATGGCAAATATTCTGTTTTTCTAGTTCCATGATATTATCAGACTATAGAGAATGAGGAATGTCATAGAGTAATAAGAAAAGTACAAATATGGGAAGACTTATATGAAGTTATTCCAAAACAAAGAAGAGCCAGAGGAATGATATATAATTACCATAATAATGTGAAATTAACAGGAAGGTACAACCAATACAGTGTTGACACCATTCTGCCAAAGGCAAAAGCATATTTCTCCTTTTTGTTAGCAATCTATGATCTAAATGGTTTCCCTCCCAGGAATGTACTTTTGGAAGAGGTTTACATGAGTGCTTGCTGGGATGTATCTGTTGCATAAGTAAAGTAAAATATATCACTAAGTCTATACACATATATGTGTACATGCATATGTATATATACATATATATGTGTGCGTATATATACATATATAGCATGCCTATAAACGGATAGATCTATACATGTGTGTATGTATATATATTTATACATATATATATGCCATGTGCTTATGTATACCAACATATTATATATATGAATATATTTTAGAAAGTACAATTCTTGCTTGTTTAATGCTTAAAAAACCTATTTGCAAATCTCTGATTTGTTTAATGATTATTTTCTGAAAATGAAAATGTTATGTCACATAATCAGTGATTTAGTGGATCACCCAACATCAGAAAACAAGGTATGCTAATTTTCCATTGACATCTGATCAGGAGCTGTAAAAGTGTGAAAGATTGCTAATTTTCACTTCTTAGTAGAAGATGCTCACTGCTCTTTTTTTTTTCCCTTGAAGAAGGTTGCTCAATACCCTCTACCTTCATTAATAGGAACAATAACTTAGAAATTTCCAGGTCTTAAAACATATCCCAAAACACCATGCCCAGGGATTGCACTAAGGTTCTCTTGTTGGACTCTGATAAAATGGTTCATTCCCTGGTATTACCCTGTTTGAAGCAGTTAAACAAAATTATGCTTTTTCCTTAACAGTCCTAAGGAGCAATAATAAAATTAGCTGGTTTAAAGACAGATTCCTTCATAATTCAGGGTGGTGGTGGTGGTAATAATAATTTTAATGACAAAGAAGAGAAAGAAGATGAACACCTTAAAAACTTTACCATTTACAACATGGTTTTCCTGTCAGGAAAACTTCTGATTAAGTTGTCCACAAAGGCTATCTCCACTTGGCCAGTAGACTGGCATACTAACTTCAAAACCCTGCCTCACCTTCTCCACTAAAATTGCTTTGTTAGAAGTTGCCATTGCCCTCTTATTCACCAAATGGTGTGGTCTGTTTTCAGAACTCATCTATTCATAACTTCTCTGTAGTATGTTCTTCTTGTTAGTACTTTCTCTCCCTTTGACTTCAGAAAAGCTGCAACTGTAAAGTTCTCTGACTACATCTCTTGCTATTTTCTTTACCTTCTTCACTAGCTCCTGACCAATCAGCATAATTAGCATGTGTTTTTCACATTTTTGTCCTTGGTTCTGCTCTCTGCACAACCTCTCTTGCCAATTGCATTCACTTCCATAGCTTAAACCAATGGTTCTCAAACATTTTAGTCTTCGTATCTCTTTTTATGACCATAAAATTATTGAGGACTTAGAAATGATTTTATTTATGTGGGTTATATCTATAAAAATTTACTATATTAGAAACTGAAATGTATAAATTTTTAAAATGTCATTTCATTTGAAAATAATAAATATATCATCATATGTTAAAACATTTTTCATGAAAAATGACTATATAATTTCAAAACAAAAATAAATAACAGAAATAAAATAATAAAAATAATAATTAGCAGGGAAATACATTGTTTTATATACTTTTGCAAGCCTCTTTAAAGTATGACTTAATAAAAGACAGCTAGAGCATCATCTCAGATCCTGCATCAATATGTCCTGATATTTTTGTTGTTTTTGTTGTTGCATGGGAATGTGTTTTTAAAAGGAAAGAGCCTTTTAATAGGCAAAGTTTTAGTATCATTATACATGTGGTTTTTTTTTTTACCTTATAGACCCCCTGAAAGAGTCTTGAAAACCCCAAGGGGTCCAAAGACCAAACTTTGAGAGCATCTGGTGTAAAGTATAATCTTGTATTTTGTTCCCTTTCCCTCTAGTCTCTGAAGAAAAGAAAACCCTTCTTGCCTAAGTCAGCTCCTCTCCTTGTATTCTAGGTCCCATCTACTCTTTTCTTTTATGGAAGGTTGTTTCCACCATCATTCCACCTCCCTAATCTTTGATCTGGGAACTTCTTAATGATACTGATGTATAGGCATATACAAGTTGTATCATGCAACTGTATCTAAGCAAGTGGTATTGGGGCCCTTGGTATTGGGTCCCTTATCCAAAAAAGATATAGAGTGTAGGGAAAATCCAGGAAGAGAAGATTGTGTACGAGAACCATTCTGAAACTTGGCAGAGTAGATGTCTGTAAGTGAGAGTATGCTACACTGTGAGATGTTTTGATGAAAGTAAGCCTCATAGGCCTCTGAGATGTGGATCCTTTGGACTACTATACTTAGAGTAATGTAAACTAAGGAAATGACCACTTTTATATTACTTCTCCTTATGTACTCTAAAAAGTCAAACTACCTTATTCATTTTCCTCAAAAACAGTATTCTATTTTCCCTCTCTTTTCTTTTATACTAGTTGTCTCCTATATCTATAATACACTCCCTTCTCACTTCTGGCTCTTAAAATCCTTAGTCTCCTTCAAGAATTAGGTCAAATATTACTATCTTTGTGATGACTTTCCTTATTCCCCCCAGCTGCTAGTGTCCTTCTCCCCAAAATCACCAATTATATATTTTGGACATACTTTGGTTATCTATTGTTTTCCTCGATAGAAGGCAAGCTCCTTGAGACTAGATACTATTTTCACTTTGTCTTCACATTCTTATTGCCTATCTTGAAACCTTGTACATTGTGGTGATGTTCAGCTGTTTTAGTGATTTCCAACTCTTTGTGATGCCATTTGGAGCTTTCTTGGCAAAGACATTGGAGTAGTTCACCATTTCCTTCTCCAGTTCATTTTGCAGATGAGGAAACTGAGGCAAACAAGTTTAAATGGACTTGCCCAAGGTCACATAGTTAGCAAGTGTCTGAGGTCATATTCTAACTCATTAAGACAACTTCATACCTGGCATTCTATCCACTGTGCCACCTAGCTGCCTTTCTTGTATATAGTAGGTGCTTAAAAATGCTCGTTGATTGATTTTTTTATAGATAACCATTGCCATGAAGAGTAGGGAAATCAAGATAACTACAAATAACTCCCCTTTAGTTGTCCTAGGAAGACTCTACCTAATGAAAGAACAAGAAGATATCAAAGTGGTTAATTCAATGCCTTTTACTTTTCTAGAAATTATGGCTTCATGTTGCTTACATTAGGAATAAAATTTAAACAATGGTTCTCAATTTTTCAGCTTCCTAAATATTAGGCTGTAAAATAAGTTAAACATTCCCATTCCACAAGCTGTTTGAAATTTATTTTCCAGTGAAACTTTTGCATTCCCTTGAAGACATTTAAAGTATGTCCTATTTTGATGGTAAATTACTTAAAGAGATACATCTTCATTGATATATAATTATTTCTTTTTCTTTTACATGTAGCATAATAATTATTGGGTTATGAAGAGTTCAAGAAAAGAAACATTCACATTGTATGGGAGAATGCTCAGAACTAAGTTGTGGTTTTCCCAGTGCATATTTCTGGACAGAAAACAAATGTGAGCACATATATTTCCAATTCTTTCAATTATGCAAGGACATCATTACACAACAAAGAGAAGAATACCACAGAGCTCCAGGGTAGAAAGAAAGAAAAATGTTCGACTGGTGTTGGAGTTCAATATGAATTAGAAACATCACAAAGAAATGAGGAGGAAAACCATATATTGGAAAAAGCTAATCAAATGGCTGATGAATAGAGTGGAATTCGACTGGGCTATAAGAAATGATGAATATGATGAATATAGAAAAATCATGGGGATATTTATAAGACAATGCAAAGTAAAATAAACAGAACCGAGGAAGCAATATACACAACGCCTACAACAATGTAAATGGAAAGAGAAAAAAAGACAGGAAATTGAATTCTATATTATTATAATGATCTAGTCTGTCTTTGAAGAAAATAAGAAAAAAATGTTTTCTCTTTTTATTTGCAGTGGTAGGGGACCACAGGTGTGGAATATAATGTGCTATCATATTCTTTTTATGTGTTGACTTATTTGCTGATCTGTTCTTATTTTATTTTAATTTTTTTTCCTTTTTGTTTTTGTTATAAGGAATGGCTCTCTGGGGAAGTGAAGGGTATATTGGGAAATGAAGTTGATGCAAAAACAAAAGATATCAACAAAAATGAACAAAAGAATGTGGGGAAAGCAGGAAGAATATGTTGTGAGGCATGATGAAAAAGAACTAGAAGCCTTTGGGGAAGTAGACAAAGAAGCTTCCCCAGGCTACACAAACCTAGACAGTTATGCCAAAATCAGTACTTCAGTGGATATAGGGATCCCACCACACTTCTTAACCTTTTCAGTCCTGATCTACACTTTCTCATATGTGCTCCAGAAATAATCTATCCAATGTCCTGATGGCCATCTTCTAGGTATTTTAATATTCTCTGGTTACCAGTACAACATGGGCTGTCCCTCTGCCAACCCTCACTTTTGTTATATGACCAGGTCACTTCCCCTCCCTATACATTTTGTCATTTATTGCATGAGTCATTTTTGATAATGACATTTTTTTTAGTAGAGATTGCTAAAGGAAGTTGGGATTTTTTGAAACCAGTGAAGCACAGGGCAGAAAGAGTATTGAAAATACAGAACTGAGAAAGATACAAGAGGTTCCAAAAATGAAACTGAAGGCAAATGCAGTGCCTCAAGTGTGTCAAGAAAATGACTCCTAATTTCAATTGCTGGTTACCATGAAACTCAGCTGTTGAAGAAAAGCCTTTTTTTATATGTAGAAATAGTATCTCCATTCAATGTCACATTACCTTAGTTCGCTTCTGTTACTCGAATTGGCCAATTGTAAATCTAATGTTCCCTTTTGAGAGATATTATAGAGGTATAGGAAGGTAGAGAGTAGTGGTCCATTAGTTTTAGGGTCCTTTGGAGAAATTTTGGACTGAATTTCACACCTTGGAAATTGTGTTGCTTCCAATCTCTCTCTCTCTCTTTTTTTTTTTTTTTTTTTACCATGCAGAGAATTGTTAAAGAAGCAAGGTCAGCTTTGATTCAAAGGACATGCTATGAGTCCCCTTCAAAAGCTTTAGGAAATCAACAGCTTACTTTTTTTCTTTTCTCATAATGCTTATGCCTACTTTTATCAGTTTCTTTTAATAGCCTTAATCTATGCCAGAATCTACCATGGATAGTCTCAAAGCCAGGAAAAACTTGGGTTCAAGTCTCAGCTCTAATATATATTGAAAGTATGACCCTGGCTCAGTTTCCTAGCCTCCCACTGGTCTAGGCCAGAAGTGTCAAACATATACCTACTGTGACCCAAACACTCCCAGGGCAGCCTTGAATCCACTTAAAATGTATATGACCTACAGTGATACTTATGTAAGGTTTACAGGCCCCCATTTCTATTTGAATTTGATGCCACTGCTCTAGGCAATACTTCAAGAATATAAGATGCAATTAGAACTGGTAAGGAAAGTTAGGCTGCTCAGTGAATAGAGCACCACACCTAGAGTCAGGAAGACCTGAGTTTAAATTTGGCTCCAGGCACTTACAACATATGCATGCACGAATATATGGATGTGCAGAAGACAGGAAAAAATATGTGGTTAGGGATGACAAGAAAGAACTGGAAGCATTTGGGGAAGTAGACAATTAACCTTCCCCAGGCTACACAACCCTATACTGTTATTCCAAAATATGAATTTCAGTGAATCTAGGAGCCCATCTATGTGAACAATCTCTCTAACTCTGATGACTACCACAATTTCTTATCCTATACAATGTTGATCTATGCTTTCCCATAAGGCTCCATCTATCTATCCAATGACCTGATGGCCATCTTCTAGGTATTTTAACATTCCCTGGGTGCCAGTACAATATGGTCTGTCCCTCTGCCATCCCTCACTTTTGTTGCATGACCATTATTTTGATTTTCTTCCCAATGTTAGCAACACAAAGCCATGACTTCTAGGAAAGTAAAGGGTATACAATCAACCCATTTTAATTTCTTTTTGTTCCTTCATTGGGTTGGATCTTCCTAGAACAGTCAATGGGGAGCTACTTTTAATTATATTGATGTCTCTATTCATTATGACACTTGTTACTATCATTCAATGATCAATCAACAAGCATTTATTAAGCACCTACTATGTGTGACCCTGGGCTAGTCACCCTGTTTGCCTCAGTTTCCTTATCCATAAAATGAGATGGAGACCGAAATGTCAAACCACCATATATTTGTCAAGCAATCCCCTAAATGGGTTCATGAAGAATTGGACATGTCTGAAACAACATGAATTGATTGAGGGAGTTACTTTTCAGTTCCCTATGCTAATTAAATTAAAGATCTAGTCCATATCCATTTTCTATGCCAAAAACAGGGAAAAAATACATTATGGATATTTAACCCATTAGTTTTATCTTTTTCAAAAGGAAAACTCATTAAAATTGTGCTATTGTGATTAAGACTCAGACATGTGTTCCAGCAGGATATGTTGAGTCCTATGGCAATGAGACAATGTGGTTAAAGGTAAAAGAGAGAAAATGGCAAACACCTAATAGTCCTTGTCTTGGCCTGGCTAAGAAATCATGGCATTGATTGTGCAATGATATCTTCTCATGGGATTTATTCATTACAATATTCATCTGCCCCCAACCTCTATGGACTGATAAATGGTAATCATTCCTCTTAGTATCGATGTCCCCATCACATTGTAGGTTAAATCAGAAATGTAGAGTTAAGTTATAGAAAGGAGAATGAAGGTAACAAGAAAGTATCTGGACAAAAGAGATTTCTGAATGAATAATCAATAAAATATCTCTGTTCCGAAGAATTTGTTTTCATCTTGATCCATGCTGTGTAGCCTTATGAAAGTGTCTCTTTATTGTCAGGTTTTAATAAAATGATGCTGCTACCACACTTTATTCCCAGAGAATGATGTATGGCCTCTCTGATATTCTTCTACTCTCGATGCATATTCATAATTATATATTTTTTTGTTTTTTGGAGAGAGAAAAGCAAGGCAATTGGGGTTAAGTAACTTGCACAAGGTCACACAGCTACTTAAGTGTCAAGTGTCTGAGGCAGGATTTGAGCTCAGGTCTTCCTGACTCCAGAGTCGGTGCTCTATTCACTGTGCCACCTAGTTGCCCCAATAATTGTAATTTTTACAGTGGTTTAATATGTTACAAATTTTAACTGATTGAAGAAGTCTAAAGACAATCAGGACAATCCAGTAACATCAGAACACAATAAAGCAGAATTTTGTAAGATAGCTTTGGTGTACTATAGATGAGTACCACATTCATTTAGCTTTCTTTTTGCAAGTTGATCCCAAAGGCACAAATGACTGTCTTCAATGATTGTATTACTTTTATGGCAGCACAGAAAAGAAAGAGCTTAAAAAGAATAACCCAACATTACACAAAATGCTATCCAATTTGTTTGACTAAAACAAACTGATATTTTCATACAGAAAGCTTAATTGTACACTCAGGGTAAAGTTAATAAAGAGAAGCAATATGACTCAGTGAAAAGAGCACTGAATTTAGAATGAGAGGATCTGACTTCACATCCCAGATATGCTACATATGACCTAGTCATCATATTCAAATCATAACCTCTTGGAGCCAGTTTCTTCATGTATAAAATGAGGTGGTTGGAATAGATGGCCACTGAGCTCTCCTCCAGCTCTAAATCTGAGATCCTAGAGTCAAGATTAATGGTAGGGGAAAGTATTAGGAATTTGTTTAAATTTCTGAAGGATTCACAGAGATGGAATTTTTGAATTTCTTACAAGCTACTTGGTGGTAGTGGTACTAAGTAGATACCCCAGAAGGAGTGAGCAGCATCTTCTACTTCCTGGTCCTTTTTATTCCTTTCACACTTTAAGAACTATTGTGGGGTTAACCATAGATTTATTTATTCATTTGTTTTATTTACTTATTTATTTGTATGTAGTCATTAATTTGTCATCCAACTGTATCTAGTTAGCTGTTTATTTATTCTTTGTTTCTTGTTGATTTATTCTTTCATTATTTGTTTATTTCAGGAAAAGGGATAGCATGGGACCCTGCAGGAGTAAAAGGATCTAGGAGAAATTAATTTGAAAACACAGGGCTAGATTCCTAAAAGTTTAATATAAGATTTTTTTTTCAAACTTAGGTGTTAATATTTTAAATTAGTATTTTCTCAGTAATCAAAATAAGAGGAGACATATATATATATATGTATATATACGCTATAAATGCAAATAAGGATTAATATATAAATAAAATGCTTATTACCATGACAATGGATTAACTATCTAAGGTCTAACTAGGCCTCCCTTGATGTGTGGGAATTCACACTTACAAATTTTTTGGTAGCTCATATTATGGAATGCTATCAGATATTGTTACATGGAAGAGATATATTGATAGAAGAAAATATTTAAGACTGAATTTTGTTCTAACAAATCAAATGTTTTAAAAATTATCACTAAACAAGAAATACTTCAGATAATATTATATTCTCTATACTTATTAGCCAATTATATGACTTGTGAAGATATGCTCTACTCTCAAAAATAATCTTCCAAATTTTGCCTAATCCTTGATGTTTCTTCATGCATAGAATAAATGTAAGTATAGATAATTTTCAGAGATTTTATGGGGTAAAAAATAAAAAGTAAGCATATAGGTATATAGAATTTTAGATTTAGAGATAGAAAGAACTTTAGAGGTCTATTAAACTACCATATTCATTTTATATATGAGGAACCCAAGCCTAGGAAGCTTAAGTTGCTTATTCAAAGTCACATAAGGAACAAGTAGCAGAAACAGGATTAGAACCAAAGTACTCTGAATTTGGATTAGATGTTTTCTACTTAGTACTTGCTTCTTGTTCATCCCCTTCTATTTTGGGGAAGGGGGATATTATGAGTGAGAGGAGCATCAGTTCCATCAATGTCTTCATTTATTATGTAATAAAACTTCCCCTCTTTGAAATATCATGAAACCCTGAGTCCCTGTAAAATTGTGTGACTTCTAGTCTGGATGTCTTCTTCAAATATGTAGTCACCTTTACCTTCCTTTCCTAACTGCATTTTCTTTGTGTCATTATGACTTCCTCACAAAGTACATGGAATACAAGATGGTAGCGTGCAAATACAGTGTTTTCTTTGTTGCTATTACTAAATTACCACAGAAACACTGACAGACTGGTTCCATTTCACACTCTGTATTAAAGTTGGAGGGATATTTGCAAATACTCTAAGGATAATCTGGTTTAGAGTAGCATCAAACTTCAATTTTGTTATCTACTCAATTATATTTTTTGGATGAGGTATTGATTCTTGGAAATAATAAATTCCAGGATCAAACGTAAATTCATATCAATAAGTATGTATCAGTGCCCATTATATGTATTGTGCTAAGGTCTAAAGATACAGAGAAAAACAAAAATAATCCCTATCTTCAAGGTCTTCTAATGAAGGAGACAAGAAGAACTCAATTTGTTTGGAATTTAAAGTCTTTCAAAACTTGGCTCCTGTCTACCTCTCCAGTCTTCTTACAATTTTCACCCTCGATGTGCTCTAGGAAATAGCAATGCTGCCCTTTCCTTCCCCACTGTGTGACTTTTCACAAGGTATGCTATTTGTCCTCTGTTTTTCAGGAGGACCAATGACATCATAGGTGATGTCTTAACTTGTGTGTGAATTGGATTTAGGTGAAGCAGAGTTGTGCAAGGTCGTCAGCTTGACTCTCTCTTCCAGGGTCTTAGAAGCCCAATGGCAAGATAAAAGTCAGGACAGCTAGCAGTGCTCCCCATTGCCTGCTTCAGCCTCCTCTGTGGGCATTGAAACAAATTGTTCTCATCTGCACATTCCACTGGCAGAAGTCTTCACATGCTCAGGTTAATCATCCTCCTACCTCTGTGGAGCCCAAAATTTAACAAAGAGCTAAGAAAAGGCAATACTCTGAGCAAGACATTCTTTAAGAGCAGGGACATGCCACCTGGTAATGGAAGGCTGTTACTGGTTTGCCTCCATTTTGTGCCAAAAGACCTCACAAATTAGATACCCCTTGCTGGAGTGTTCTCTTACCTCATATGTGCCTCTTGGCTACCCAGGCTTCCTTCAAGACTCAGTCCAAATTCCACCTTCTGCTTTCCTCCTCCTCTTTCTTCTGTGTTAATGTTTTCTCTCTGAAATGACACACATTTATACTTCATATAACTTACATATATATACATCCTTCTTTACATGTGTTCTCCCTCATTAAAATGCAAGCTTCTAGAGGGCAGTGACTATGTTTTTTATAATTCTTTGCACTCTCAACATTTAGTATAGTGCCTGATACATAGTAAATGTTTAATAAATGGGTGTTGATTGACAAATTTATGTTATCCTCCCTAATGTTTTGCAAATAAGCTTATATTCTGGACAATATTACTTTTATATACCATGTCTCTTTGCCCCTTAGAAAGGTCAAAGGCTTGTTCAGTAACAAGGTAATTTTTGTGTTAGGAGATCTTTGTTGTAGTTACTGAATTTTATTAGCTAAAGTTCTCTAAGAAATACTGCATAGGCAATATCTTTAATTTTGTTCACTTTCCATCATAAGTGAACGGCTTTTTTTTTTAATCAATCACTTAATTATTTTTTTTGTAGGGCAATTGGGGTCAAGTGATTTGCCCAAGGTCACATGGCTAGTTTATTTTTGTGTCAAGTGTCTGAGACCAGATCTGAGCCCAGGTCCTCCTGACTCCAGGGCTGGTGCTGTACTGACTGCGCTACCTAGTCTCCCCAGTGAACTGCTTTCTTAAACTGATTTGAGCTACTGCCTTGTTTTTTAGTATAACTTGATATTGATTTTTACTTTTGTTCTAAATTGTCAGTACTAACATCTTGTTATCTTCCAAGTAGAGTGTAAACTCTTTGACAGCAGAAACTGTTTTATCTTCACCTTTGTAGTCCCACAATTTAGCAAAATATAGGTCTGAGGCAAAATTTGGACTTGGGTCTTCCTGACTCCTCATCCAGCCTTTTATTCACTGTGGAAGCAAGGAGAATGGGGGGGGGTAGCTCAAGAAGATAGCAAGTTTAAGGGGTTTATGATTGGTGAGATCTGAACCTAATTGTAGGTAGAAGAAGAGTTAGAGTAAAGTTGAGAATAGAGATGCAAGATCAGTGAATGCCGAAAATGGAGAAAGTTGCAGGGAAAGTTGGAAAGAGACCAGATCAAGAACACTGATGTTCTTAGCTTTCTAATGGACAGATGTCTCTTTTGCCATGACAAAGAAGATGAGAGACTAGATGCTCATGCACTGGTGGCCAAAGACACAAAATGAAAACAAAGGAAAAAGAGAGAATTCCTCTTATTAGTAGCAGCAGGTAAGATGAGATGGCAACTTGAGGATAGTTGAAAAAGTTAGGAATAGCTATTGTAGAGAGTGTGTTGGAAAGTGAGGGATAAATGAAAAGCTGTCTCAACATCATCAAGATTTCTGTCACAGTTAGATAGTGATTTTGAGAGTTAAAACAAATACCTAGTTATAACTTATACTAAATCCCTTGGTTAGTAGAATATAGAAACCTATGAGCACAGTAATATTCCCATAGCCATCCATTAATCCAAGTTTTCAATTACAATTTTATCAAAGTAACAGGCTAGCATTAACTTGTAAATTATTACTAATAATGTTCCCAAAGTTGAATTTCCAAGGATTCATAAATCTTAGTCACTACAATGAGTTAGTTAGTTCTGGGAAGATATCTAATAATACTGTGAAACTTTTTCTCTTTAGTAGCCCCCTCTTAAGGTGTCAGTCATCTTGGGGTCAGCTGGGTACTCATTTGCTTCTTTTATAGTAACTTTTAAATCCTAAATTGGCTTAATGCAGTCCAGGGAAGCTCAGAGGATGCACACTCATTTTAGCATTAGCTTTAGAAAAAAGATAATGAGAGAAGGAAATACACTGCCAGAAAATCATAATGAACTTTGAATCATCTACTGTTTGGAATTATGCTCAGTTTCTCTCTTTCATTAGTTTCCATAATTGAGTGTTGACGATTTTATAATATACATGCCCACTGGACAACCAGGGAGGAGAGGCATTCTTCTTTTTAACATACTAATTAAAGAAACAACAATAAAGCCATCCCTTCATGCAAGGAAAAATATTTCCTTAGTGATTTTGCCAAAGTTAAGGATGTACATACACTCAAAGATCTCTCTCATCTCTCTCCTAAATCCTGGTGGTGAAAATAAGTTTTATCTTTATCTTTATCTTTTCTAGTGGAAAGCTTTATCTTTGTAGTCCTTTGTTTAAGTAATAGGAAATTTCTAAGACTGCCAGATCTGGTTTTTTTTTTTACCTTTTCACTACTTTTATCATTAAAATTTACTAACTAAACTCCTAGTGTGCTTCTTCATGCCATAAAGGTGAGCCAGGATTTTTAAAGGCTAGATCAGAAAAAGCACAGACTCAGGATCACTTTGAGTATGGATCCTGTGATGAAACTTTTTGTCTTTTATCCAAGGACTAGCCTAGCTATGATGAAGGCTATGATGGCCAAGAAGTGATGAATGGTTCAGCAACAGAAACTTTCAGACATATAGAGACACTGTGACTCATGTTTGTAGTGGAAGTACCACAGTGATAGAATCATAAATCTTTGAAATATTGAAATAGTTTTGTCAAAAATATAAATATTTCCTTACCTTTTCTATCCCAAAGCAGAGGTCTGATTAGATTGCTCCTCCTCAAGAAGTATCAATAGCTCCTAATTATTTTTTTGACCAGATAGAAATTCTGGCATTTAAAATTCTGCAGAATCTTGATCCAACATTTCTGTTTCTAGATTTATGTTATTTCATTCCCCTTCATACAATCTATGGTCCTGATAAAATAGCCTATTTGTAGTTCCCTCTGCATAGCAATTCTATTATTCATGCAATGCTCTTTCTTCTTGTCTCTATCTCTTGTAATCTCTAGTTCTTTTCAGGATTCAGTTCAATAACCACCTTTTACAAGAGGCTTTTTCTGATGTTCTCCTAATCTGTTTATAATTTTTCTTTTTCTCTGTGCAGATTTTGCATCTACTTATCTGGGTACATATTTTTCTTGCAATATAATGCAAACTCCTTGTGAAATGGGAAACTTTTCATTTTTGTTTTTGATTACTAGTGTCTAGAAGAGTGCATGGGAAATAGCAGATACTTAATAAATTTTTAATTAAATCAAAGTGAATTGTTTCCAATTCAATGCAGCGAAAAGCATAAATTGATAGAAATAAGTTTGGAGTAGATCATTATGACTTTGGAGTATTAAATCCTGTAAGATGTCAGACTAAAAGTTTGATTGAGAGATCAGATTGAAGGTAGCCACAACACAGGAGAAATTTAAAGGTATTTCCATCTTTATCTTAGAAACAGGCTCTATATTTACTGGTGAATAACTTCAAATCTAATAATTTCCATATGGTATTTTAAAAATTTTGTTAAAATTATCTATGCAATATCAATTAATGAAAAAGCAGACCTCCACAAAAATCCTCCTCTCACCACATTATGGCCTATTATTGACTCTAGATTCTTGAAGTTTATGCTAGCCAGGTGTAAGTTATTGCAAATTCTAGCACACTAGAAAGGATTTGGGTATCATCTTGATAATCCATGATATTTGCTTTCTGAGAACTATCATGGCTTATTATGGAGAGGCTCCTTACCTCTAGACTGGCCATTTGTTGATGAAGTCTTGGGCTATGGCAATCTATGAGACAAAGAACAATACAATATTGCTCTATCCTGTGTGTTTCCCTTTGGTATCTTCAGTGATGATGCCCAAGTAACTGAAAAAAGGGCAGATGTTTCAAAGCTTCAAACAATTTTTAGACCATCTATATAAATCAACTTAGCTGTTGTCCCTTTAAATATGAGATCATAGTCTAGTGACCACTTGCTCCTGAACAAACTGAATTCAATGAATCACAACAATCTCACTTTTAATAAAAGCAAGAGACAATAGATATTTAAGGCTAAGTGGAAGAATAACTCATAAGCTTCTCATAAGAGAAGCAAATAACTTAATGGTTGGAGTTGATTTTATCAAGAAATATTTAACTGCACATTTCACAGTTTATTTCAGTTTGAAGTGTTTAGAATTAGCATTTATAGAATGAGCATCATGAAGTGATTCTAGCTCTTCTAGCAATGTCTGCTATAAAGGAGGAAGAAGTAAAGAATTTCTACCAAAAAAATCTGTACAAAATCCTCCAAAGTATAAAAGTATACCTTAATACTTGAAAACTTCAATGCAAAGATGGACATGGAAAGGACAGTTGAAATAAATCATCAAATAAAAAAAATAAAAGGAAAGGCAAAGACTTGCAGATTGTAGAAAAGCTTCACATGCATGTACATTAGTGCTGTATTAAAAAACAAAATCAGGAGGAAGTGAGAGAATAACAAGAAACAAATAATATCCCTGTAAGTAAGATGGATTTTAGTGTATGTGAAATGGATTTTTGTTATTATTTCTTAAAGCTCAGTTTCCCAGGGTACATAGCCATGACAATCTCTTGTTTCCAGGTATTAGATATGAGTTCCCACAATTATGGTTCAACCATGCTTGTGCAGCATTATATAATGATAAACAATATAAACATCCACTGTAGTTGTGCAGTGAGACATAGGGATGAGATGATGTAAACTTGTGAGGCTATTGGTGACAATACAGCTTCTTTGTCTGTTGCCTTATAAAGTAAGTGGGCATTGGTCAGTGAATGGGGAACCTTAGGGTTGAATGCACAAGCTGGAATGGTGTGTGCCTTGATTGGCCCCCATCAAGACTTGGGGAGAATCTGTGTTTGCCTCAACTGGTCCCCATTGAGACTTGATGGTATTTAGGGGGATGCACAAGTTGTATCTGTCTCAATTGATCCCAGTGAGATGAAGGGGTAGTTGCACCCCCCCCCCATTTCTTGCTGGATCCTGTGAGAAGGGTGATCAGGAAATGCTGTAGAAGTTTGTCCTCCTATCATCAGCAACCCCTGTGAAAAAACTAGACTAGAACAAAGTCAGATTATTAACACCTTCTTAGTGTCTTTCCTGGCTGACTAGATCAAGAGTGAGCCCATGTGAGCAGCCCTCCTTTGTGCTGTGTTTATCTGTCTTACAATCCCTAACAAGCAGGTTAATTCTATTTAAGCAGCAAGGAAATGCTTACTTATGTATGTAAGTTATTTCAGAAATATGCACAATTAGGTCTCTGAATTTTTGGAGCAAATATCTAAACCATTACCAAGTTAGAAGAAAAATATAAAAGAGAATATATCATCATGTAATTAAGGCAATACTTGATTGACCAAGGTATTTAAACAAGCAGTTATCATCTAAAGTGAGAAATAGATAAAGGAACAAACATAGCCCAGACTGTCACCATTTCATATTTGCATTTAATCAATGTACCTCAAGCACAATGAGATCAAAAGAACCAAAATACCACATGAGCCACAAATACTCTTATCTTCTTACCAAAGGAAGAGAAATAACAGCCAATAGCAACACCCAATTAGCATATAAAATTGTTTTAAATATATTTTGGAGAAGGATGGCAAAAGATTATGAGCACAGTCACATCATAAAACATCAATAAGTGAAAGAGGAACAATAAAATTTTTAGAATGTGTGGTGAGAAAGCAAACTTCAATTCTGGATATACAAAGGACACTTAAGGATAAAACTTGAAAGAGAGCACTAAGCAGACAAAAATAAAAAAAAAATCTCTAAAGATGTTATGTAGGGTGATTGAAAAAAGAAAATGGAACCTGAATTGTATATGCATTGCTGATAATTATTTGTTGTTGCTGTTGTTGAGTGGTTTTTAGTCTTGTCCAGCTCTTCATGACCCCATATGGGATTTTCTTAGCAGAAACACCAGAATGGTTTCTTCTATGGTTCATTTTACAGAAGAGGAAACTGAAGTAACAGGGTTAAATGATTTGCCCAGAGTCACACAACTAGTAAGTGTCTGATGTTAGATCTGAATTCAGCTCTACCTGACTGTACTCTCTTTCCACTGAGGCACATAAATAGCAGGAAAAAAATAAGAAAGCAGGAAAAGGTAAATAATCATAATCAAAATTGCCCAGCTTACTTGTCTTTTTTTTTTTTTAAGTTTGGGGGCTTTCTTTGTTAAAGGCTGGGCAATTTTAATTACATTTCTCTCTTGTATGTTTATTTACTTTTGCTGATGGTTGTAAATTTTATAATAAAACACAAATAGAAAAATAATTATGATGTATTGATAATACCAATATCAAGCCATCTTACTAGATATGGAAAGTGACTAAAATCAAAGATGAATACTAAATTTTGATTTCCAGTAAAAGGCTGTGATTTGAAATTCATCAGTCTTAACTTATATCTGCAGTATACAAGCATTATTATTTAGTCCATCACCTCTATCCCTCAGTGAAATAGTTCAGGTTAGGGCTCATTCATATCAATTTCCAACCAGCTGTATTCCTTTGGATTGAACTTCATCATGCCTCAAGGAATTTCATCATCAGGAAATTCATCATCCTGTTAGGCTACATCAACCTGGGTACTAACACCTCATCACATACTCTCTGGCCCTCTCATTAGAGGACTAAAGAGTGGAACAAAGAAATTCTCCTAAAACATCCATTTAAAGGGGACCCAAAGGCCAACCTTCTCTTCATTTCCTCCTGGCTGCACTCCTTTGAACTAGATTCTATTAATCTTTCCCCATCACCTCCTTCTTCCTTACCACTTTTCAGCTTCCTTTTTGTATGTTTACTTCTCACATTAGATTATAATCTCTTTGAGAGCACAGTCTTTCTCTATCTCTTAGTCTCTGTGTGGGTCTCTGTCTCTTTCTTTCTCTGTATCTCTATTTCTGTCTCCATTCATCTCTCTGTCTCTCTCCAGTCTGTCACCATTTACATTTAGCATTTTGTTCGAAATGCTGACTATAACAATAAGTTAAAAATTAATTGATGGAATAGGTATAGGGAAAGAAAACAATCATCATTTTGCATATGCTATTATATATCCAATTCTAGAGAGTCAAATAATAATTAATTGAAACAATCAATAACTTTAGCAAAGTTGTAGGATATAAAATAAATGCACAGAAACCAACAAGATTTCTATATAATGCCAATTAAACTCATCAGGAAGAAATAGAAAGCAAAATCTCATTTAAAACAACTAAAGAATATGTGAAATACTTGGGAGTCTGCCTATACACAAGAATTGTATGAATACAATCATAAGATACCATTTAAATAATAAGGACAAACCTAAATAATTTTTTTCCAATTGTCAATCCTCATGGATAGGACACATCAATATAATACTAATTGTAATAACACCTAAATTAATTTATTCACTTAATGTCACACCAATAAAACTAGTAGAAACTTATTAAACTAGAAATAATAACAACGTTCACATGAAGTCCAAGAATAGGTAAGAATTTGAGGGAAATAAGGAAAAGCATGTGGGAAGGATGGTGTCCTAACAGTACCAGACCTCCAACGACACAACAAGTCAATGGTCCTTAAAACTATTCGGTATTTTTGGTTAAAAAAAAAAAAGAATCTCTGTCAGTGAAACAGATTGAATACAAAACGTACAAAAGCAAACAAATCTAAGAGTTTAGTACTAAAAAAAATACTTCATCTACTGGGATAAAGTCGCATTAATAAAAAAAAATTGCTTGGAAAACGGGACAGCAATATGGAAGACTTCAGAATTAGACTAATAAGAAAACACTTCACATCTTAATCCCCCAAAAGCTTTAAATGTATATGTGACCTAGATTAGATATAAAAATGTTACATCAAAAACAAATTAGAGAAACAAAGAAAAAAATGACCTATCCAATCTTTGGATAGGATGAAAGTTCATCAACAGCAAAAAATTGTATGTACCATCAGTTGTGGTTACCATTCAGTTTTATTTTCATGAATTATTTTTAAGCAGTATGCTTTGTAAAAATGCTGTCTACTGTGTTAAATCAAAGTTTATCAATTAAAAAAATGATAAACAAAGAAAACTCCCAGTAAGGGGTCACAGCTTATGTCCGAAAACCACTCATTCCATTTTTTGAATAACTTTAGTTGTTAAGAAGTTTTTCCTTATATCAAGGTTAAATTAACTTCTTTCTAGGTTATACTTATTTTTTCCAGGAGAGACATAGAACAAATTAGTGGAAACATAGAACAAGGCTAAACCATCTATATTACCTCCCTTCAAATACCTGAAAACTGCTATCCCCATCTAAACATTAATGATTCCTTTAATCAATTCTTTTTATGACATTCTTTCAAAGATATCCATAGCCCTAGTTGCCCTCCTCTGGATGTACTCCATTTTTTCAATGCCCTTCCTAAATTGTGGTGCTCAGAAATGATCACAAAGCTTGATATACAGTCTGTCCATGGCAGATAAAAGCATAACTATTAACTCTCTAGTCTTAGATGCTATTCTTTCCTTAATGTAGCCTATTACATTAGCTATTTTGGCTGTCATGTTACACTGTTGTCTCTCATCAAGTTTTCAGACTGCTAAATAATGGGACCCTTTTCAGGCAAATACCTGTCTAGACACACTCCATTCTCACTCTGTATTGGTGAAGTTAATTCCTTGAATTCATTTTTTAGAATTCTATGCCTATTCTATTAAATTTCATCTTATCAGATTCAGTCCAGTATTCTTGCCCAAGCATTCTTAAGCTTTTTTGTGTCATGAATACCTTTGGTAGCCTGGTGAATAAAACCTTTCTCAGAATCGGGTTCTTAAATGCATAAAATAAAATATATGGGATCGCAAAGGAAAGCAACTATTTTTTTTACCATCCCAGTTCATGGATGAAATCTATTCAAATCTATTCAATATTCTATATTGAAATATAATCTTGAAATCTATCCATGGACCATGTGGCTCTCAGGTTAATAAGCCCAGTTCTAGTCTTTCAAGAACTTTTTGATTCTGTTGTATTGCCTTTCCCTTTCATCTCCATGTTACCTAAAATTTTAATAAATCTGTTTTCTATGGCTTCATCCAGGTCATTGATGAAAAGGCTAAGCATCACAGAACCACCAAAGATTCCTGGAACATTTCAATAAGAACCTCCCTTCTAAGTTGGCATCAAATTAATAGCACTAGTTCCTTAGGCACCTAAATGTACCTTGTAGTACATAGTCCCAGGTCTCTCTACCTTGTTTGCAAGAACACTATGCTACATTTTAATAACTGTGCCTCCAGATACTGTAGAATGGATATGAAAAGCATTAAGAACAAGTTTCATACTATAAAACTGAAAACTTAGTAGAAAATTGGTACAGAAGTTTTAGAATCCCTTTAAGCATCATATTAGACTTCATTCTGATACAAAGATATCAAAATTCTGTTTTAATAAATTTTGTGTTGAAGATGCTTTGGAAAATGTTTGTAATTGCACTTATTCTCCATAAAAATTACTGTAACATTTTATATTAAAAGAGTTAGGTCTTTTAGGATTTAACTCTATGCTCAATTATGAAGGTAAATATTATAACACAGATTACAAAGTAATTGCCTTGATTATGGACCTCAGGCCTGACACTGATCTTCAAAAAACAAAAGAATTCTTCATGAGTGCCATAACCAAGTGAGATGAGCACTTCTCAACATCAGGAGAAGTACTACCCCAGGAGATATATCTCCCAGGCTTTTTCTCACTCTTTACTCTGAAGCTCATAGGTTGGTTCCTGCCCAAGCTTCACTTTATGGCTGTATTTTGGGCTTTGAGTGAATGTCAATGGTAACTTTTTCTCTTTGGAACAACAACCCTGAAGGTCTTCCCCTCCCAGCTTAATTTTTTTTTTTCTAATTTAAGGGGTCATCCCTTCATTCAATTCTTAAAGAGATCTATTCACTGAATGAATATTAACTCACTCTAAGTGAGTACCTGAAAATGCCTTAACCTAAAAGGGTCAGGGTCTCCCATTGAATCCTGAGTCATCTCCAGTCACCCTGAAGAATATCTGGCCACTGGACCCAGATGACTCTGAAGGAGAAAGTGAGGCTGATGACCTTACACAGCCCTCCCTCATTCAAATGAAAGTTAACTGCAAGTCATGATATCATTTTCCTGATGTCATGGTCCTTTTCAAAAACAAAGGACAAATACAACTCTCACCAGTATGCAAAGTCAAAAGTCTAACCAAAATTCTCCAGTGTCTATGTATGACAAATGATACGCACATCATCAATAACTTCATTTTCCTCAAATCATTTTCCTTTCATGAAAATAATTATAGTTTGTCTTCTAAGATGTAGCATTCGACAATTAGTATTTGTGGATATTTATTTATATTCAGGTTCTTTTGAATAAAATGAACAATAAACATAATTTTCCATTTCCAAGTCTGCTTATCAGGTAAAATGTAAGACCTACTCATTTCTCAGTCTCCTTATCTCTAATGAGGAGCTACATAATTTCAAAGGTCATTCCTAGTTTCAAAATCTTGTGATTTTTCCCTACATAACTATGAAAGTCAGTCAGCCAACATTTAAGTGATTAATATGTGGCAGGTACTATGCTGAGCGCTGGATGGGAATATAAAGACCCAAACCATCCTTTTCCTCAGGAAGCTTACATTCTAAAGAGAGAAACATGCAGATTCTAGATAAATACATAAAATATAGAGAATAGATGAAAGTTGATCTGAGATGGGAGGATACTAACAGTTTAGCTAGGCTGTTGGAGGAGGGCCTGCAGAAGGAAGGATTTGAGTTGAAGTTTAAAAGAAGCCAAGGATAACTAAAAATAGAGCATTGAATGTCTAGGGCGCAGTCAGCAAAAAAGGCATAGATGGGGGGAGATGGTGTGTTGTATTTGAGGAACAGCAGGTAAACTAGAGCAGTTAGCTCATAGAATTATGTGGAGAAGGGCAAATAGTAAAAAGACCTGAAAGTAGGAAGAGGCCAGGTTGTGAAGACCTTTTAATGCCAAACAGATAAATTTCTATTTGATCATTGACATAAAAGGGACCCTAGAACTCAGAAGGTATCATAGTCCTAGACTTATCCAACCCTATCCTCTCTGCCAGCTTCTAGTATCACAAATCCAAATGTCTACTGGACATCTTAAACCAAATGTCCCTGGACATCCTAAATTCAACATGTCCAAAACTGAACTCATCTTTCCCTCTGAACCTACCTCTTTTCCTAACTACCCTATTGCTCTCCTTCCTTCCAATCATCCAGGCTCATAGCTCAGGTGCCATCCTTGAATCCTGACTCTCTCTCATTCTCCATAAAAATTGGTTACCAAAAGCTGCAGATTGTACTAATTTTTTTTAACATTTCTCATATATTATCCCTTCTGTCTTCGAATACTACTGCTACCCTAGTGCTAGCCCTCATCATTTCACATCTCGACTATTGCAGTAGCTTGCCAGTTGTTCTCCCAGAAAGAAGTCTGTCCCCACTACAATCCATACTCCATTCAATTGTTAATGAGATCTTCCTAAAACACAGACCTGACCATGTCACCCTACTACTCAGTAAACACCAGTCACTCCCCATCATATCAAGGATCAAATATAAAACCCTCTCTTTGGCATTCAAAGCTCTTCATAACCTCCCCCCACACATATCCCTTGACCTTCCCAGCCTTCTCACACCTTATACCATTCTATGTAGTCTACAATATAGTGACACTGACCTCCTTGCTATTCCTAGAATAAGACACTCCATTCTCCATACTGTCCAACTATATTTTCTCCCAACTGTAATTTTGCTGGCTTTCTCCCATCCCTGGAATTCTCTCCATCCTCATCTCAGCTTCCTTCTCTGATTTCCTTTAAGTCCTTTACTTTCTACAGAAAGTATTTCTTGATCCCTTTTACTTCTCTGCCTTTGTTCTGTTGATTATTTTCAATTAATCCTGTACATAGTTTGTTTGTACATAATTGTTTGCATGTGATTTTCCTCATTAGACTGTGACCTTCTTGAGAACAAGGACTATCTTTTGATTTCCTTTATATCCCCAGTGATAATCACAGTGCCTGGTACATAAAAGACACTTAATGTTTATTGAATGTCTTTTAAAAGTCTCCCTGGAAGTCACATAGAGGATAGATTGACATGAGGAGTTCAACATAAGGAAGCAGAGAGTCATTTTAGAAAGCTATGGTGATTGTCAAAGCATTAGGTAATCAGGGCTGAACCAAAATAGGCTGCCTGTGTGAGTGGTAAGTAGACATATATAAGAGAAGTTGTAATGGCATATATGAGAGAAAATGCAAGACAGCACCATATTGGATAAGAAGGATGATTTAGATGAAGAGGTTGAATATGACTGAAGATTCAGGCCAAGGTTGCTGGGACAATGGTAAGTGACAGGTAAGATAGGAAAAGGAAAGTATTTGAGAAGAAATAAAATGAGTTCTGTTTTGGATGTAGTAAACTTGAGATGTCTATGGGACAGACAGTTAATAGTATCCAAAAAACAGATGGTGATGTACAACTTCATGAGAGAGACTAGGATTAGATATAGTTTGGCAATCATCTGCATAGAGATAGTCATTATCACATGGTAGTTAATGTAGCAACCAAGTGAGAAAAGAGAATAAAAAGTGAGAAAGCCTAGGACAGAGCCTTGGAACACCCAAAGTTAGTGGGCATGTGGAGTAAGATAGACTAGTAGTACTCTTGCACCAATGTATGTATATATTTTTTTAATATAAGGGAAAATATTGTTACAGAAAAAAAGATCAGACTAGAATTGTTCCCAAATTTCTTCAGCAGCTTCTATGTTTCTGGTTCTATTACAATCACATACATCCTGCTAGAATGAGTATTTCCATGGAGGAAAACAAGGCCTTATCTAGTCAGCAAAAAACACACCTACTATGCAATCGCAGGCACCATGAGAAGCAGCCAGTGTCCAATGGGAATTGATTATGCCTACAGAGCAATTTTCCTTGCCTCTCCCCCCAACCGCCCCGCTGTGCAACTGGAAATATTTTCAATGGTGGTTTCCCTCCAGCAAAACCAAGGGATGAGCAAGAGCCAGGGACAAACTTCATTCAGGTGAGCTGTTGATTGGAAGCCACTTGACCTGGTGAGTCAGGGAAGTTAACGCAGTATGGTTGTTATGTTTCTTGCAGGCATGTCACTTAGAATTCCTTCAACCAAAATAGCCATAAGATTATAGACTTAAAACTGGAAGGGACCTTAGAGATTATCTAGTCTAACTCATTCACTTTGTATAAGAAGGAATGAAACTCAGAAAGGTTAATAGATTTGACTAAGGTCAGGCATATAGTAGCTACCATAAAAGGGATCTGAAACCAAGACCTCTGATTCCAAATTCAGCCTTTTTCCTTATGCCATGGTAATTCTTTCCTTATCTAACACTGAGACACTGTTGCTACAATGAGAGGGGCTAAGTTAATGTGCCCACCAGTCCATTCTGCATCAAGGAGACTTTCTGTCCTGGATCTAGGTATATAATCTCACTGGGTTCACGCCTAAAGAATCTACTTTTCCTCATCTCCTTTAGCTCATTAAAACCCAACTCCAGTAAACAAGGGAAAAACTTATAGCTTAGGTTATGATGCTTCAGACCTAAGGTTTTCCAGAAAGTGGGGAAGTATAAAAGTACTTAAGAAACAATATGAATCAAGCATATGACAGGTACTTATTTCCTACACACAAAAGGAATGTTAAACATAGATCTTCACAAGCATGCATAAATAGTAAGACTTAAGCTAAGCAAGGCAGTGCTGACTACTGTTTTTCTGTCATACTCAGCTGGAAGTTGGTACTTAAAACCATCTAAACCTAAAGTAATTTGCAGGACTGCTAATTATGCATTTTATATTTCATCATCTCATATTGGCTCTGTACTATCTCAACAACTCACAGAGCATATATTCTGGTAAAATAGGATAGGAACGGACCATGATATATGTATATAATGGTCCATGCCTATCCCGTAAAGGGCTAGGAATGGGGAACCTGCAGCCTTGAAGACACATATGACCCTCTAGATTTCCAAGTGAGGCCCTTTGATTGAATCCAAGCTTCACAGGACAAATCCCCTTAAAAAAAATTTGTTCGGTAAAAAGGACTGTCAAAAGGTCGTGCCAAAGAACCCCAAAGGCCACGTGTGGCCTCAAGGTCGCAGGTTCCCCACCCCTGGTAGGTTAAGATGGCCTTCCCTATAAACATTACCTCTCATTCACACTTCCTTAAAATCTAGTACTTAAAACCCCTAGAAAATAGTAAAGTAACCAGAGCCAACAGTTTCTTCTCCAGAAAATTGGGTACATATTTGTGTAAAATGGTCCAGAGCTTTCATTTAAAAATGAGACAAGCTACAATACTTATTTCTGAATCCATGTGGCAGGACTCTGCCCTTGCCCATGGGAATCAACGCAAGCTATATGTTATTTTCTATATGGAACCTCATCATTTTTACTTTTTATATTATCCTTCTGTGATTTCCCACCCATTCTCTGTGTCCCTTTATTTGATCTTCATCGCTCAGGCATTTTTCCAGTCATGTCTACCATTTAGAGTTTTCTTGGCAGAGATACTGGAGGGGTTTTCCATTTCCTTCTCCAGCCCATTTTATATACCAGCTATGGCAAGCAAACAGGATTAAGTGGCTTGTCAAGGGTCACCCAGCTAGTAAGTATCTGAAGCCATACTGGAACTCAGAAAGACAAGTCTTCCTGACCCCAATCCCAGTGTGGCCCTTGGTCTTCATTCCCTCTGCCTAATTCTTGTAATCTTTGTGCTTCTCTAGAAGTACTTTTCTACCACAGCCCTTATTTTTTTACCATTCCATAATTTCTTATGACCCATTTAAGGCATTGAAGCACATTTCCACCCCTCCACCTCCACTCTGAGTAGAAGATAGATGGTGACAAAGTGAACTAGTTTGATAAGTCTTCCTTCTGTCTTCTCTTATTGCCAGGAAAAATTCTTAGGCATTGTAAAGAGTATTTCAAATTAAAATAAATCTAAATTTGTGTTGCCAAATGTGGAGACCCTTACACACTAAATCTTAGGGCACTTCCAAGAGATAATGTTGCAATAATGGATTTGAAATCAGAGGGTCTGTGCTCCCATCATTACTCTGCTGTTACCTCCCTGACCTCAGGCAAGTCACTTCCCTCTCCTGAGGCTCAGTTTCCATATCAATAAAAAGAATAGTCTTAATTTGATAAACTTTCAGGTCCCTTCTAGTTCCAATACCACTGAGCCCAGAATCCAGGGTACTTCTGGTTGTAATAATGTTGCAATCATTTTGTCAAATGCCAGATTTTCCAGGAAATTTACCCTCACTTCAGGTCAATTCAATTTAATTTAATTCAATTCTATTCTAATTTCAATTCAATTCAGTTAAATTCAATTCAATCCAATAAACATTGATTAAATACCTACTATGTGTCAGGCACAGGATAGGTGCTGTGATGAAGGTGCAGAAATGAAATGGAAAGTAGCACCTGACTTCAAGGCTCTTATATTCCACAATATGTAACACATACATTACATTCATTTTTGATACATAGGTACGTGTTTTTTGTTAGACCTCGTGAAGGAAAGATTGACTCCACCGGACTTTATTTTCTTTGCTTAGAGAGCAGAATGTGTTCCTGGGATTTTATGGAAAAGAAGGGAGTTAAGAATAATGATGGAACTTAATACATGGAGTCATGGGATCTGTATGAAAGTCCTGAATGGTAGTAAATGGTCTGCTTACAGTGAGACCTGGGGTAGGTCACTTCATCTTCATAATTTTGGTTCCCTATACGTCAGTCTCCTTATCTATAATAATAATAATAGCTAGTTTTTATGGCACTTTAAGGTTTGTATTCAGGCATTTCAGCAATGTATGACTCTTTGTGACCTGATTTGGTAGTTTTCTTGATAAAGATACTAGAGTGGTTTGCCATTTTCTTCTCTATTTCATTTTACAGATGAGGAAACTGAGGCAAACAGGATCAAGTGACTTTCCCAGGGTCACAAGCTAGTATCTGAGGCTGGATTTGAACTCACAAAAATTAGTCTTTTTAAGGTCAAGCTCAGTGCTCCATCCCCTGTGCCACCAAGCTGCCCTAAAGTTTACATAGTGCTTTATAATTACTAGGTGTGTGACTTAAGCAAGTCACTTAACCTCTGCCTGGCTCCTTTTTCTCATCTTAAAATGTGAAGAATAGTAGCACCTACCTCAAAGGGTTGATGAAAGGATAAAATGCAATAATAAGTTTTGCATAGTACTTTACAATTATTATCTCATTTTATCCTCACAACAACCTTTGGAGGTAGGTGCTACTATTATTGACATTTTACAGATGAGGAAAGTGAGACAGACAGGTTAAGTTACTTGCCCAAGGTCACATAGCTACTTATTGTATGGAACTGGATTTAAACTCAGGTCTTCCCAACTCAGGGTCTAGGACACTATCCACTGCACTATATAGCTATCTCTCTGTAAAAGGGGAACACCTGGGATACCTACTTCACTCAGCAGTTAAATAAATCATGTTCCACAAGCAAAAAGTGTTATAAAACTTAAATGGTGATAACAGAGTCAACTGTTCTTTATTTGTTTGTTTTGAAACCTTGGATGTATCCATTCTGTCCCTGGGATCTATTTAAAAACCCTCTTGCTATCCAGTAATTGTCAACTGATAAATTACAGGTCATGAGCTACAGTAAAAGGATCAGTCTCCATGGTCCTTTCCTATAGTAATTTCTCAGTGGAGTCTCAACTTCAAGATGACCATTGTATTTCAGACAATCTTCTCTGTTCCACCCTGTTTGAAGACATTAAATCACTTTGCAAACTTTGATCCCCAGTTATTTGATGCCTACTATATGCAAGGCACTACATTAATTAATTAATTTTGTGGTAGTATCATTATATTGATGTAGACTAAAGTTTGATTCATCCAAAAAGATTTCTCATTCAGGTACTACAAAGCTATTATGTGTGCCAGGGGACACTCTGGTATAGTCATGGGTAGGCTGGAGCCAGTTCAAGCCAGCTCCTGAGAACTGATTGTTAAACTTTCAGTGTGAGAATTTATACCTCACTTATAAGCAAATGCTAAAATTTATGGTTTGATTGTTTTTGTTGACTGTCTAGACTTAAGAAAGTGATGGAGAAAGTGTTAATAATGTAGATTAATATTAATAGTGCATTGTGTTTGCATTTTTTGGAGGGCCAATTGTTAAACATTTCCCAAAACAGACACTGAGTACAATCCCCTTCATTAGCAATAGAGTTTAATTCTATTAGAAATGAACCATGAAAGGTAGTGTAACACCATCCTGAAGTACCATCAGATGAATGTAGGTATGAGATTTACACCAACAAGTGTTTTTGTATTCCTATTAATAGGAAAAGGCCAAGAATTGACAATCACATATTCTAGCCAGTGAACTCCATATAAAACCTCATCATAAAATATGTAGAATAGTAGCTCCTACTACTAAGAACAGTAGCTGCCTAATAGTAGCTCAGGAAAATATCAAACACCTTTTGATTCTCAGAGAAGTCAGACCTCTGTTCCTCAACATAACCCTTTTATGAGTATCATCGTAGTACCTTGTCAATCAAGGAGTATGGTCTGCTTTAGTTCCCACTCAGTAGGAAGCTACACTCTCTCATTATGTGATTGTGGCATTATGAAGTTACAAATATGAGCATAGTTTAAATGTATATTGTCCTTGTTTACAAACATATAATCAGAGAATAAATAAAAATAAATAAAAGTAACTAGCATGTGACCTACCTTGCTGCAGCTTCCAAGGCCTAGCATTTATCCAGATTGTTGGCATAGAGCAAGTTCAGAAGTTGCTGCAAATAGTTCAGTTGCTTGAACTCAAACCTCTCTTTTAACTATAAGCACAGGAAAGTGGCCAGTGTCTCCCATTTATTTTTCTGTTCATGGCCTTAGGATTCCCTATCTCTCTATTATTCTTTACTCACAGCCTTTTGAAATTCAGTGGAAAGATGAAGGACTTAGGACCTGGAGCACTGATTCCTCTTTTTCTCCTTTGGTTACTTTTCTCACTTTTTGCTCGGTTGATGTCCTTAAATTTTGGTTCTTTTCTCTGCTTCTCAGTGGAAGTGATATCATATGGGCTTAGATACCATCTTCATAGGCTTCCTCTCCCCACTGATTGGAGGACTGGAGAGTAGGGTACTAAACTTCTCTAAAACTTTCCTTTGCAGAGGGCAGAAATTGGATTTTCATCTTAGCCCATGCTGCACTTGCACATCTGCCTTATTTAAATTCCACAGGACAAGATGACCCTTTATCAGGTACCCCTTTTTGTCCCCTCCCAATCTTTCTTTCCAGCTTCCTTTTGTGTGTTGTTGTCTCCTATTATATTGCAAGTTCCTTAAGGTTAGGGGCTTTCTTTTCCTTATCTGTATCCCCAGCATGCTTAGCACAGTACCATTTATTTAATTGAAATGAATCAAACTGAATGGGTTGTATAAAATTTAATAGTCTCCCACAACATGTTCACTGCTAGTGCATTGCTAGCATCAGAAACAGTCCAGGGAATGGAGAGATATACCTCTCAATGTGACTTAATTCATATCCACCCTGAACCTCTGGTTCTTTTCCTATTGTCTTGGCCTTATGGTAAGAGCAGACCCAATATAAGAGGTGTATCTTATGACTGGTCATTTGGAGCACAAGTATAACTTTCATTATATTTGCATAGGAAGAAATGTAATTTCTCTAGAAACAAAGAAATTTATTAACACTGAGAAGAATTTTGTATTTGTTTCAGTTTTCAGGGAACTAACATGTGCCAAAATAACATCCCTCGTAATCTTATTTTGCTTAATAATGAAGACATTTTGACAAATTTGCAAGAAAGAACTTTACTCCCTGTCACGAGTCATCATTCTGATATTTACATTTCACCAATGGAATCAGCAATCTGCAGAGTGTCACCATCTGCTTCAACCAAGCAATTTTGTGAATTTTTGGATGACATGTAGAATTCATTAATGTGTGGAATTTATTAATGAAGGTCTCTAAAAGAACCTCAGCTAAACTAAATCCAGTACATTTTTGATGGGGCTTGGGTCCAGCCATTGAACCTATTCCAAAGTCAGCAAATTATTATTGTTTAATCCACATAACTACATCTTCTCCACAAGAGCAGCATGAGATTTTACAAAATTCCCCATTAAAATCTTGGTAAATTATATTATGGACACCAGTCTAGTAATCCTCTCAAAACAGGAAATGAGGTTTGTCTAGTGTGATGTGTCCCTGATGAAACAATATTGATTCTTTGCAATTGTGACTTCATTTTCTAGATATTTAGTCTCTTTAATAATATCTTCTATAATTTTGCCATGATCAAAATCAAGCCTTTTGTTTTCTTGATCTAACCTTTAAGTTAATGAAAATCTTGTCCCTGTTCTAAGTATGACACTTTCTCCTATATAGTGTCCTTTCCTTGAACCTTTTTATGAAACTCCATATCTGGAATCTTCCCTGCTGGAAACTTCCAACTTCAATAAATGAAACCTTATGTTTATGATGTGGCATTAGTGGCATAAATCATAGGTACCTAATCCCACCATTCCATATTTGGGGGTTAGGAGCAAGGGATATCTTCCCCCATACAATTTCTCTGCCATGGTTTTTTGTGTCAGTTGAAGAATTGTTTTTTTTTCCCCCGGGGGGGGGGGAGGATAGTCAGGGGAGAGGGAAGATGAAAATGTGTGTGATGCCCTAATTTTATCTTCTTGTTGCTCCTGCATTCTCCATTTATACTCTTGTGCCTTGATGCCCACTAGCATACTCTTTTGTAAGTTAAAAAATATACAAAATAAAGGGCTCATGCTTTTAAACTCATTGACAAGTCTGTATCTTCTGCAAAGACCTCTTTAAATGCTATGACAGCTGCAATGATATAGATCCCATTGTTTTCTTTCCATTTTTGAAAACTGAAACATTTTCTTTTTGGCATCTCCCCTATTATCTACAATTTCTTAAGAAAGACAGTGACTAAATAATCATCTGTGATTTCTTCCATTTCCCCAAGATGTAGGTTATTTGCAAGTGGTGACTTAAATTCATCAAGTCAGACAGTGCTCTCTTATCATCTCCCTATTTATCTTTTGTTTTTATTCTCTAATAGTGAACTTTGGTCTTTCCTTTTGAACCCAAGCATTATTCTTCATGGTAGATAAAACAGAAGGAAAACAAGAGTTATGTGGCTCCATCTTCACTCCATCATGTGTTATCATTTTATCTACAACAAGCAGTGGCTCTATCTTATCTTTAAATTCCCTTTTCTTTCCCTCCAGAATTGCTAAAAAAGAAAACATTTCTCTGTTCTTTGCTTTCTTCAAAAGCTTCAGGTCATTCTGATAATTAGTACTTCTGGGGAAATTCTTCCCTATTCCTACCTATGATACCAAACCCAAGGAACTGAGATAAGTGAAAAAGTAGCTGCAGAAGAAAATACACTAGGGGGTCAATACTAGTCAAATGGTATAGTCAACTATGCTGAGCTGGTGCTGCACTGCCACCAGACATTCTTATTCCCTCTTATCTTTTGTGGATGGAATGATTCCTGCTCTTCAAGTGTGCCTTTCTCTCTAGCTGCTCACTTGGCCTGTCAGCCTCTAGAGCACTGCCTTTTCTTCACTAGGGAATGAAGAAGATTGCACCTGCACACTTCAATAGTACTCCAACAGATTAGCTAGCTATAGTCAGTGTTTCTGATATATATGTCAAGAGAAATCTTCATAAAATTATTCTTTCTTCCTAGAGAGCTGTAAATGTGAAACAACTCTCTTTCCTAGCTTGAGCCCCCAGCCAGGAATATGACTCTGGGTAAAAGCCCCTGTTTTAAATATTTTCCTCTTCCCATCTGACACACTTCCCAATCATTCTTCTTTGATGCATTAAAATCATAACAATTTAGCAATGTGGGTAATTAGCAGAAACTGTATCACAATTGTCAGCTTACAAGGCAAAGGAAATGTTTAAACATAGGAAGGTAAATAGATGCTTAAAAACAAAAATAAAACTCCTGTTCATTCTAAGGTAGTTTATCAGATTTCTACCTTCTCAGTAGAGAGGACAGGAAAGGGGAGGGGAAAGGAAACAATAATTCAATGGACTTTGTCTGTAATATAAGAAGATTTCAGCAATGCTACATCTGCTGTAACAGTTCTTATGGGTACCAATAACATCCTTTTCATACCTCGAATGTCACTATGTTTCTATGGCTTCCCTTTCATGAGTTCCACATAGATTTCATGGAATTTTGAGGCTTCTTGGCCTCTTGTACTCAAAAATCCAAATTGGGTAGGGTGATTTTGTCAAATCCCATGCCCTCTCCTTGGACCACGGTTCTCCCAGGCCACTAGATGCCAAATGTGCTTCTACCATCACTACAAATCAAGGCTAACTTGGAAAAATATATTCTCCTTGCCTATTCCAAATTATCAGTGGTAGGTGATGATATATAGGGTATACCTGAGGATCAAAGTGAGTCTGCGATAACAAAGACTGTTGGGACCCTGTGAATTTGGAATTGAAGGTGGTAATCCATATGAGATTGCTCAATTTTATACTTGGGTTCAAATCATGACTCTACTAAATACTATTTATACGACCAGGAATAAGTCAAATACATTTTCATTGACTCAGTTTCCTAATGTATACCATGTTTCCCCGATAATAAGACACTGTCTTATTAAAATTTTTTTGGACAGAAAAATACCAGAGGGCTTATTTTCAGGGGAGGGCTTATTTTAATGAACATTGACAGCAATTTTAATAAAAAGGTAAATGTGAACAAAACAATGTACCTTTATTCAATAATGAATTCAGTAAAGAACAGGATGATGCACTCACTGCTGCAGCTCTGATTGGATGCAGCTCGGAGCGCGGTGTGCGTTTCACGGGGGAGGGGGGGGACGTGTAGCACAGGGCATCACCTTCACTACAGTAGCAATCTCAATAGGGCTTATCTGGGGAGGGCTTATTTTAGAGGAATCTTACACAGTAAGGGGAGGGCTTATTTTCAGGCTAGGTCTTATTATCGGGGAAACACGGTAAAATAAGATTGGACCTCATGACCAATAAGTTTCAGTGCATCTCTAAATCCATGATTTTATTGTCCTAAGACCAGAGGAAGGAAACTCAGTCAGCCTCTCTCTCTCTCTCTCTCTCTCTCTCTCTCTCTCTCTCTCCCTCTCAGTCAGTTTTCAAAAAGGTGTGGTAGTTCAGAGGTTAGACAAACTTAAACAGATTTTTTTCCAAATACTAAATGACCATTAATTATAGCACTATAGTGTACAAAGTAAGTGTGGCAAAAGACAGTGTAGAAATCAGAGTTTGCATAGAAGGGCAATCTACCTTTTAAAAAGGTAGATGAATAGACTGCATAATTATAATAAAATCAATGATGGGAAAAAGTCCAGTCTCATCATAATGATAGAAGTAAGAGCATTGGGGTGGCCAGGTGGCACAGCAAGTAAGAGCACTGGCTCCAGTGTTGGGATGACCTGGAGATCGAATCCCAGGCTCAGACACTTAGCACCCACCCAGAAACACCTGGCCATGTAAACGTGATCAAGTTACTTAATCCCAATTGCTTAGGAGTGGCCAGGTGGCTCAGCCAGTAAGAGCACTGGCTCCAGTGTCGCGATGACCTGGGGATCAAATCCAGGCTCAGATACTTAGCACCACACCCAGAAATAACTGGCAAGTTACTTAACCCCAATTGCTCATAAAAAAAGAAGATCATCAAAACCATCATTTTAGAATTCTGTAGTATGTACAATCTGCCCATCAGATTGGGATTAATATGTCATAGAAAGGTGAATTTTTACCTGATGCAGGAAGCACATACAATATAGTCTAGAAGTATGAGAAATTCATACAGTAATAAAATATGATGTAGGATACAATGATGTTGATATAAAAATTCTTTTCAGGAGCCTTTTTTCCTAAAGGCTGGGCCACCTTGGGAAATTTAGCACAGAGGAAGAAATGCATCACCTTGGTCAGGAAGCATGGTAGCATCAAGATGCCATATTACCTCTTTGTAGATCCATGAAGTAATCTAATATTACTGAATCTCTCTCTCTGACAACTTCTGACTAGAACCTTACCAACATGGAAGAATGAAAGTCTCACAGGACTTCCACAGTACGATCTTAACTAAGTCTAAAGTTTAGCATGGAAGAAGAGGGAGTGAATGAGTGAACCTCAGTGTCTGCAAGTCACAGAGAGATGAATTTGGGAAATCTCTTTCATGTAGTCATTTCATTTACCCTTAAATCTATACATTGCACAGCAATTTATGATCTTTATTGTCAGGGAGGGGGGTGTTTCCATGTTGGTAATTACCTACATCAATGAAAGGCAGATTTGAAGAACAAAAAGTAACCTCACATTGAAGGCCCTTCAGTACTTCACCTCTTATACTGAGAGTCACACAGAAAAGAAAATACTTTTAAGAATGTAAGCCCCTAGAAGGTAGGAACTTAATGGTATTAATATTTTCTGAATTACCTGTGGAAAAACACACATAGAATAGTTTAGAAAACATTTTCTTCCTCAAAACCTTGTAAAGTAGGTAATAAACTGAAATCCCAAGAACAAACATGTACCAGGTCATAAGGATACTATTTGTCAGAAGCAGGATTTGAATCTGTATCTCCTAATATGGGGCCAGTATTCTTTCTGCATCATCACACCATCTTCCTTATCACCTTTCATATGTTCTTAACAGAATCTCAATTATTTCACTTTTGTCAACAAACAAATCAATCCTTTCTTCTCAAAGTAAGAAAGCTCCAGTGTGATATAGGGCAAAGAACACTGGGCTAAAAATTGAGGGACTTGGCTTCTAATCCTGACTGTGTCACTCATTAGCTGTGTGACTTTGGG
Source organism: Petaurus breviceps papuanus (assembly GCF_028583685.1). Taxonomy (NCBI): domain Eukaryota; kingdom Metazoa; phylum Chordata; class Mammalia; order Diprotodontia; family Petauridae; genus Petaurus; species Petaurus breviceps. The sequence continues at coordinate 26,429,505 of NW_027185903.1, forward strand.
AAAGTCTTAACTCCCCTCTGAGTATCATTTTCATTATTTGCAAGATGAGCTAGCTGATCTCTTAAGGTCTCTTCAAGTAGTAGCATTCAATTATTACATTGTATAATTTTATGTCTCCTTTACCACAGTGGGCAAAGAAGAAAAATGAAGTTATCACAGGATCATATTTTTTAAGGATCTGCTATATGCTGTATGCATTGAATAAATCAACTATTCACTATTCCAATGAGTACCCAAAGCTGCTTCCTTTATCCCTTCAATAAAGAATACTTATAGCCATAAATGCAACTATAAAAATAGTACTTGCATAACCCACATTTCTTCCCCCTGGATATTTCTGAATCCTATCTGCTTCTTTAACTGCCGGAAATTGTTCTTTATGCTACTCTTAGCATTGAAGAATAAATTCACCTGGGGAAGAGCAAGGTGGATCACGTTCTGCCTCCTGTATCTGCAAGAAAATTGCTAGCTAAATTGTGATTGCTGGATTTTTATAATTGCCAGAAATGTAGGAAGCAGAAAGAACACGATTTAAAAAAATTCTTGGCTGAGTGTATGTGATGACAGGTAGGAAAGGTGGAAAAACAATTTGTTATTTGAAAAAAATTGCGATATGATGTTGAGGAAGAGCCCATTATCATACCATATTTACTAGCTGTAACTACAATGTTTCTTAGTTTGCCAACTTTCTAAGAGTCAACTCCCTACCATCTGTTTCTCCTTTTAGGTGATTTTCTAATGTTTTTTTTAATATCTTCCTTTTAGTAATTAATTTATTTTTAGTTTTCAACATTCACTTCCATAAGATTTTGAAATTTCCAGTTTTTTCTGCACACCATTTCTGCATTTTACTCAGTAGGAAAGATAAATTAAGTTGACACTAAAGACGTCACTACTATAGATGTGGTAGACTAAGGATGTAGAGTGTTCCATACATTTTCAGACTTGGTTGATATATTGACCAATTTTGTCTGTTTTTCCTTTTTATAAGGTAGGATTCAGGTTGGGGTGAAGACAAAATGGCAGAGTAAAAACAGGACCTTACTTGAGCTCTGTATCAGCAATGCCATATTCACAATGCCTATAGAGATTATAAATATGCTGATATAATTATCCATCACAAAATACGTCAGGTTTGCCATTTGGGGAAATAGACTAGAAAAT